>NC_064930.1:146143415-146443415 GCF_023897955.1 Schistocerca gregaria | reverse complement strand
TCGCACATCTCGTGAATATAGGAAAGATAGAAGAGTCTAATTTATCATCGGCGTAGCGCGTTGCCAACTTGAGGGACGCAACTTCTTAAGCTATTATTAGACATACTGGAGTAGAGTAGACGAGAAACAGGTTCATTTGTTTTGATAGCGATGGAAACTAGGTCAGCAAACCAGTTTTTACGTTCCCAGTACAATTGCAGTACATATAATGAAAGTATGTTTTACGTATAGTACCTTCTCCAACGTAGCCATTACTCCTGCCACGGCATTTGAGGTACATATTTCACGAAGTACTAAAAAAATATGTGCTACCACAAGTTGTCGTAGTGGTACATTTTTTCCATATTACTTTCCTGCAACAAGGAAAGCTTTGTCAAATACGTCTGTAATGTCTATGAAAGAGTATTTATTAGGATTGCTGTGCAGATGTTTCCTAGAACAAACATTCACGATTCTCGTAAGATACATCGGCGTAAAAGTATCGTAATGTACCGCAGATAAAACGAAAAAGCGGAAGGTGAACAGGTAGAAAATATCAAATAATGTTGCCATGTAAAAGAAGCAGCACATACCAACGTGGAGACAGTGGTCAATTTATGAAGTCAAAATTATTAAAGAACGTAGTTAGAAGTAAATCATTTCCAATTTTCGGTATGCTATAGTAGTAGTAATTCTTATTATTCCGGTCGTATCGTAGGGCAGAGGATTAGATGTACAGACATGTTGAAATTTTTGGCCTATAGACATTTTTTACAAGTTTACATCCACATACAGATTATATTTGTACATCCAATACTTCGTATGCATGCCTTCGTTCTTAATCAACATTTTTATCTTGTTTGGCATAGGTTTTCTTAATTTTCTCATGACATTTTAATATAATTGTCATGCTACCAGATCTTTTTCTGGTTTCTCCATAAGATCTTGTTTGGTGGTTATTGTAAATTTGGTTATCCTCTGTTTCACAATAGCGCATAAATTTTCTGTTGGGTTCATATCAAGGCTATTCCTTGTCCAGGACAACACTTCCAGTTGCTTTTCTTCCAAGTGCTTGGAAACACTTTTGCTTTGTGGCAAGGTTTCCCATCATGCATAAAAATGGCACCATTATTAGGAAACAACTTATTTATTTGGGGGGGGGAGAAAAGTTTCTTTTCAAGGAGTTCTTTATATTGCTCTTCTCTGACTGACCCTCCAACAACGTGTAATCTGCCAGGACTTGTCACGGACATCACACTCAAGACCATAACGAAAGTTGGATGCCTCACACATTGCTGCACACAGACTCAGCTCTGAACTGTTCTTCCGGTCTGTGACGAACGTACTGGCTGCTTTCTTGCGTTACAGTGAATACAGATCCACCACTGAAGCATGTGTACAAAATTGCAAGTTAAGTTCTGAATATTAGCATACGAGACCTCAACAGTCCCAAAATTCTAATGTGCATTTCTTCAGTATCACGAAAAATCACAATTTCAAGCAAAAACTCCCAACTTCAGAGGTCAGACCCACTTAATTTACCATGTCTTTCCACACACCTCAGCCCAGTACTCACTTGTCCACTCCCGATGTTGTTTAGCCCACTCCAATCTTCTGGTTTTTTCCTTGGTCGCCATCCCTTTAAACCACCACATTCAAACAGCCTCTTCCTCACTGCCACAGGTGAAACTTCAACACCCAAGCCTCTCAGCTGTTGGCTCATGTCCCTAGAAGTAAGTTTACGGTTCATTGCTTCCGTTTCAGTTCATCTTTTAGGATTGATTTTTCTTTTACGTCCGCGTATTCCTTCCGTGCTTTGCTTGTATTCACCAATTTTTTTGCACTAAAAGTTTGATTCTGCTGCCAGTTTTCTGTCATCTCATTCGGCCAGCAGTTTCTTGCTGTGCATATCGATCTTCAGCAAGATGATCTGCCATAGCCGAAACTTCACGAAGTGAAACATCTTTTGTCTTCCCTATAACCTCAGTCTCTTTGCAAACTCCACGATTTATTCATATAGCCAAAAACATCGAAATTCACAAACTACATGATGTCTTGTTAACGTAGCAAGTACCTGATAGAATAAATAAAAAGTGCTGGTCGCAGTGGCCGAGCGGTTCTAGGCGCTTCACTCTGGAACTCCACAACCGCTACGGACGCAGGTTCGAATCCTGCCTCGCGCATGGATGTGTGTGATGTCCTTAGGTTAGAGTTATGTAGTTCTAAGTTCTAGGGGACTGATAACGTGAGATGTTGAGTCCCATAGTGCTCAGAGCCATTTGAACTATTTAAATAACAAGCTGACATACACCGCAGAAACATAAACATTTCTGAAAACACAGTTTCAAAGCATGTACATAGACAACTAACACCAACATGATTTGGAGGTAAAATGAAAAATGTTAACAAATGTGAACAATTCTGTGATCTGTGACTTGCTTGGAAGGGAAACAAATCGATTACTGCGCTTTTCCTATTTTTACACCAGAAAACTGACTGAACGTGATGAAAGCTCAAAAAGGAGTAAGAATCTTTCGCCCAGTGAAAGTACAATTACTGTTGTGTTGTACTACAGTTTCAATAATGGAATGTAGTCGAATGAAATCATTTTATGCTGAGGGAATTAGATTTGGAAGTGACACACTTAAAGTAGTAGATGAGGTTAGTTATTTGGGGACGAAAATAACTGATAACTGATGACTGTCAAAGTAGAGAGGATATAAAATGTAGACTGGCTATGGCAAGCAAAGCATTTCTGAAGAAAAGAAATTCGTTAACGTAGAGTACAGATTTGTCAGGAAGTCGTTTCTGTGAAGTGTAGCCATGTATGGATGTGAAGCATGGACCATAAATAGACAAGAGAATAGAGGCTTTCGAAGTGTGGTGCTACCGAAGAATGCTGAAGATTAGGTGGGTGGATGAGGTAACTAATGAGGTGGTACAGAATAGAATTCGAGAGGAGAGGAATTTGTGGCACAACTTGTCTAGGAGAAGGGATCGGTTGGTAGGACATGTTCGGAGGCATCAAGGGCTCACCAATTTACTATTGGAGGGCAGCGTGGAGGGTAAAAATCGTAGAGGGAGACGAAGAGATGAATACACTAAGCTGATTCAGAAGGATGCAGGCTGCAGTAGGTACTGGGAGATGAAGAGGCTTGCACAGGATAGAGTAGCATGGAGAGCTGCAGCAAACCAGTCTTGGGACTGAAGACAACAACAACAACAATTTAAAAACTACAACTTCAAATATTTACCGAAAAATGCGAAAAATAGAAAATAAAAGAATCTGCACTCGATATTGCGAGTTTGGCATCTATATGTCTGTGAAAATGGGTCGCTGATACATATCGATACATTATGAAATGGCTGATACACCGATATGCCTCAGTCGAATGCTCCGCAAATGCGGGTACTGCACGATTCGACCATATGGCCAAATGCAGACCCACAGTGGCGCACTTTCAAACTGTTTTATGTGCTGATAACGCTGTCTCACAGGAGTACGCCGTATGTTCGTTTGCCTCGGTGATTGTTGAAGTATACAACATCGTTCGCTCCCACTATACAAAGACCCAGGTCCGCTGACACTAAACACCTGTAACACTAATGCAGTGTGGTCGTAGCTTTACCTTTCTCAGAGAATAACATCTTAAATCAATTTCATAAGCGCCCGTGGTGTGTACGTGAATGAAGTTACACAGAAATCTCTCTCTATCTCTCCCCCTCCCTCTCTCTCTCCCCCCCCCCTCCCCATGTTTACCATATGTTAAATAGTTGTGTTATAAATGAGGAAAAACTTACAGTGGCTATTCAGCCGATACAATAGCGTCACCAAAGGAGACTCTGTTAAGCTGTTTCACTGTGGCTTGTTTGACTTGGTAGTTGCCGCTTGTACGTGAAGTGAATGCTAGTATTGTGACGTGAGACAGAACATTCAGCAGTGCCTTCAATTTGTTATGACATTCTGCGATGGTATGGCAGTAGTCGTACATGTTTCCTTGCTTGCCACTTGCTATTTTGCACAACTGCAGTATTTGATCATGACTGTATGCTGAAAATTTAATTAATAGGAATTAGACAGTTTAAAGGTTCGATCTGGATGAAAATGGGAATGAACAAATATGATCATGATTCGAGACTGGTATGTCGGTTTTTATATGCATGCTTATTTATTACTGTTAGGTAACAAATGCAAGAATCATGGATTCGACTGCCAAAAAGTAACAGCTTTCTCTGCACTTCTTTTAATTAAGTTGAGCAACAAATGAGATATTTCTCCAGTTAGATTTAGTGCCACATTAATAGTTACGCCATCTGCCTCTCCAACCTTGAACATCCTCTTCTAGCACTGCATTTGCTAAGCTTCTGTTGTTAAATGAAATGAGGTGGTGGTTCGACGCAGAATCTAAGAGGAAAGGTATATGTGACGAACACTTATAAGGATAATTGAACACGTGTTCAGACATGAGGGAATGACTCCCATGGTACTACAGCAGGGTGGGCCAGAAATTCTGCACTCGTGCGGTGCTCCTGTTCGGGTCACAGCGTGCACGCCGCAGCCGCCAGCGCTCATGTTTCCACGCACACATGTCGCTCTATCCACTTGCTGGGATATTCTGCACCGGCGCATTCTGGTGGTCTTTCCGCAGCTTGCAAGCCAACCGTGGGAAGGTATTACGCGTATTAAACATTTAAAATACTGTCACAGTCTTCTACTTTTATGTTAAGTTTAACCCAGTAAGACAAGTAATACAGTTAACAACCGCGGGTTGTTATTAAGGCAGCTTGACTGACGGCACGTAAATACTCGTAATATTTTTGATCTAGTATTTAAGAAGAGAGAAGTCAGCGGCTTCCAACGAACTTTATTCATTATTTCAAATAAAATTAAACTAATGCAAGGTTTCCTATAACTAATTCTCGGTGCCCTCACTTACACCCATATAATTTCTGTCTCACTGACCTCTGAACAGAATGATTACCGCAGGCCTCTCGATGATCACCTGTTATTTCAATACCATTATTACTATATCTTTCATCAGTTACGTCTCAAATCTGCATAATAACCGACAATTAGATGAATGTTATGTCTTATCGACTTAAGCTGATCTTAACCCTACACACATTAAAAAAACCTAAATGTAAGTATACATTGGAACAATCGGTTTAATGACCAATTTTCCTGATAATAATGTAACATGGAGCAGAATAAGGCAATAATGCACAATTAGTAAACAATTTTTAATTATGAAAGGAATAAATCCAAACACATTTATAACCGGTCATGACAAATTATATAGTTAATATTGGGCACAAAAGCACGGCTCTATGACAAACGCAAGCAGTAGCAAAGATTTTCATCACTTATGCTTTATCGAAACCTTCATTTTTTTCATTTTCATCACCGAGAAAATCTTTTACAAACATATGTCGACCCGAACATGGACATAACTCACGCGGCTTCTTGGTGCAGCCGTGAAAATTCCTGTTGTGAAAATTTTTTTTTAGAATTCTATTGTACTTCGCACCGCAATGACCTTGTCCTTCGGTCTTGTATAGCACTGTAGGTCGATCAGTTCCACCTGTAGATCATTGGGCGCATCTTCAACTGACGACGAGAGCGGTCGAGCAAAGAGGCGAATGACAGGAGACAAACTCGTAACATCTGCAAATCGTGCTCGAAATTGTTGCTCAATTTTTACTGTGACTGACACGTATTCTTGAAATGTAGCACTTTCATGGACCACTCCAAGAGTCGGGAAATGTGCAGTGCTTCCTGTCTATAGCCGGCTCTCGCAAAGCGCAAGCTTCCTTTCAAAGGCATTTACTTTTCCCAACATGTCAGAAATTAAATTATTTTCACCTTGCAAACTGACGTTCAGGCTGTTCGTGTGAGACGAAATGTCCACGAGAAATGCAAGGTCCGATATCGAACAAGGGTCTTCCAGCATAGTTTAACTTTTTCCCTTCTCATCTAAGAATGTTACTATGACCAAACGTAAATCAAAAAATATTTTCAGCATCTTACTTCGACTGAGCCAGCGTAGTTCGATACAGTAAGGTATGTCGCCGCACTCCACTGCTAACTCCTCCAAGAAGCACCGAAAACTGGGGATAGGTAAGCCCACCTGTCTTCAGATAGTTTAGAGTACGCATGGCAAATGTTGAAGGTGTTAGGACAGCAACCAGCCACAAATTTACTTTGAGTTCCTTTACTCAAAGGAAACCATTACCGGTTTCGAATCGTTGCGATTCACTATCAAACGGTTTACACGCTTTCTTTCTCACATTTGGTGTGTTTTTATAGATCAATTGGCCTAAAATATAAATAAAACCTAATTACAAACACGCCACACACAGATGGTTGGGTTACAGATTTTCGTTGCATGTGACTTACGTGAGACGTCGGTTTCGAGTGATTGTGTTCGTAACGTTCGTCCAATCGATGTAAGTGCATTCCCACTGCATCCTCGTTTTTGCAGATGGAATAGTTCTCACTGTACACTTTAGATTTGTCGCTGAGATCAATTTCGACCACGCACCACACGTTTTGATCACATACAAAGAGCCTACAAACATAAGCGTGTCACAGATGCTACGATATATCGTTACATTTGACGATGATGTCCTACGTTTGGAAAGGATCATATATTCTTTTACAAAACAGTATTGCATTTTACATTAGTACAGAGAGATTGATTTTTTAAATCTGATATTGCTAATTAATTCTAAAGTTTTTTATATATTTAGAACTATATAGGTAAAATAGTATCATATATTCTATGAATGTATTAGAAGAACTAGAAATACACACACACACACACACACACACACACACACACACACACACACACACACACACACACACACACACACACACACACACCCCAGACTATACCCTTAACGAACAAACAGAATTGGCTAACACCCCTAGCCTGAAAAATTTGCAAAAATTTCTTTCCAGCCTCCGAAGCAAATAATATTAACACACCTATCTGCAGATCAAGTAGCAAATTTGTATGTTACTATAAGTCTGATGATGCCAAATGTAATAAAATATACTATTTTACCTATACAGTTCTAAATATTTAAAAAACTTTACAATTAAATTAGCAATATCAGATTTAAAAAAAAAATCGATCTCTATGTACTAATGTAAAAGGCAATACAGTTTTGTAAAAGAATATATGATCCTTTCCAAACATAGGACATCATCGTCAAATGTAACGATATATCGTAGCATCTGTGACACGCTTATGTTTGTAGGCTCTTTGTATGTGATCAAAACGTGTGGTGCGTGGTCGAAATTGATCTCAGCGACAAATCTAAAGTGTACAGTGAGAACTATTCCATCTGCAAAAACGAGGATGCAGTGGGAATGCACTTACATCGATTGGACGAACGTTACGAACACAATCACTCGAAACCGACGTTTCACGTAAGTGACGTGAACGAAAATCTGTAACGCAACCATCTGTGTGTGGCTTGTTTGTAATTAGGTTTTATTTATATTTTAGGACAATTAATGTATAAAAACACACCAAATGTGAGAAAGAAAGCGTGTAAACCGTCTGATGATGAATCACAACGATTCGAAACCGGTAACGGTTTCCTTTGAATAAAGTAAATTTGTGGCTGGTTGCTGTCCTAACAGCAACAACACTTGTCTTCAAAAACAGCCACGGTCTCCAACATGTCATATGACAAAATTGCAATTTGCATGACGTTTGCTGACGTCAGTGATTTTGCACAGAGCGCCTGTCGATGCAGAAGGCAGTGGATTCCAAACGTCCTCCCGACTGTGTGTGTTAGCTTTCTGCGCATGCGTGCTACGAGTCCTCCGTGATGGCCTTGCATTGATGGCGCTCCATCTGTGGTCACCGAGACCAACTGATCGCAGTCCATACCGACACCGTCAATCGCTCGCTCGACAGCTTGGACTAAGTCCGCACCTGTAGCAGTCCCTTTCAAAGGTACCAAGTCCAAAACGTCCTCTGTTCCACAAAGTGCGTTACCGACACTTCGTATGTATATCACAACCTGGGCTGTATCTGTGAGATCTGTTGCTTCATCGAGCGGAACAGAGAAAGCAACAGCCTTTAGCCTGCTTTATTAGCTGCCTGGGCACATCGCCGGCCGTAGCACTGCTACGTCTTGTCACTGTTTCGACAGACAGATTCCTTCAAACCTGCTAACGTCGGTGGGACACACAAGTTCTGCAGCATCAGTCAGACACCCTTTCAAACTCCCCTTCGGAAAAGGGTTTCCCAGATTATGCAAGTCATAATGAGATTTTAAAACTTGCTCGCAGCGAAGATTTAGTGTGGTTGTTGGTCTGAAAAACGGAAAACAATGCATTGTACAGCGCACAGTAAAATAGACAAAAAGGTTCAGACGTGTGAAATCTTATCGCTTTTAACTGCTAAGGTCATCAGTAGCTAAGCGTACACTCCAGATAACCTAAATTATCCTTACAACGAACACACACATCCGTGCGCGAGGGAGGACTCTAACCTCCGCGCCCTTTCTTCTACCGCATAAACAGGGAAGCGGAGCCGACGCCGTTCATATAGGACACATGTCTAATAACAGATGTCGGTGTCACACACGTGCAGCACTTCCGCACATCTGCACACTGTGCAGCGTTTGGCCGGCCCTGTATTGCAGGGAGCTACAGAGGGTAGAAACTGTAGAGGGAGACAGAGATCGGAAAACGTCCAGCACATAATTCATGACTTAGGTTGCAAATGCCGCTCTCAGATCAAGAGGTTGCCACAGGAGAGGAATTCGTGGCGGGCCGCATCAAACCAGTCGGAAGACAGATGACAAAGAAAAAGGGAGTGTGGTATCATAATGGTTAGTCCATCTGCCTAGTGAGCAGGAGACCTGGGTTTGAGTCGCGGCCTTCCTACTAATCTTAATTCTGCGTAAATTATATTCTCTTACTGTCTCAGCTGATTTTTCGTTCACGTTTCAGTACATACAGGTGTACACTGAAGGCAAAGACGTTCAGAAAAGAAACTCGTACGTTTGTACGCGATGTCGACAAATTTAATTTCTTAGAGAAATGCTTTTCTTGCTGTAGTCAGTGTGCATTTATTACCTTCTACTAAGGCGACTGTCAGTTGATTTGATACCCGTATAGCAAGACTCTTACACTACTTTTAAGAGTCCCACTTGGTGATCTACTTCCAAATTTAATTCGACTACACTCCATTAACGTTGTTTCGCTTTTGTTGACGTTCGTGTTACAACATCTTTTTCAAGCCCCTATCCGTCCAGCTAGGCTGCCCTTCCATGTCCTTTCGCACTTCTGACAGAATTAAGATTTCAAAGGTAAACCGGAACGTTATTTCTGCCGTCTGAACTATAATTCCCTTTCCAGGCTACTCGTTGGTTTACTTTACCGCTTGCTGAATGTGTAGACTGCGTTCTTTACGGTACCGTTAAGTTCACGACCACATCGCTTTTGGGGTAACAGCTCCATCTTCAGGCCCCCTCCTACAGAGGCAAGGAAAGAATGTGTGTGCGTTCATGTTCAGACTGCTGCTGTGCCTGGCCTTTCAGACAAACTGCTCACGCGGCCTGCAGCTGTCGCGATGGCCCAAACGTGCACACGAGTCCGCCATTATGACGTCATAGCTGTTACTCGGCGGAGCAGAAACTTGTTCTCCTAACCTCGCGGTTAGTCTTTTAACGCTCGAATTGCGTTTTTTTTTTAGTCTGAAGCCGATGAAGCCCTGTGAGGTGTACTTTTACATGAAGGCAAAAATGGAAAGGTTTGAAAAAAATTCAATTAACTGATCTTATCAGCTAATTGGCTATTGTCGCCCGGCCTGTAGCGGTTGCTCTCGCGACCTGATTTTTCCTTTTCCGCACCGCCGTCGGTGTTTCATTCGTTGGAGACCTTGATTCATTCCCCCCCTCTGTTCCCCAGCAAGCTGTACATTTCTTTGCCCTTAGATGACAGTACTCTCCCATTGTTTGCAGTGGGGCCGTGCTAATGACAAACAGTGTTGCATCGCCACTTGAACGATGAATTCAACAGCGAACTGACCGCCCAGTAAGACGGTCCGGTCAGAAGTGTGTTGTTACGATTTGTATAGTTCTTTTCGGTAGAAGTCACAAGAGAATCAGCGAGGTAATTCTATTTGTGTCGCTTAACTGACTAAGAGGGTTAAATAACATGGGTTATGATAGTTTTGAAGAATCCTTTCACCGCGTTTTGCGCTACGTGAGTTTCAATGAATAAATAGAAAGTGTCCATTTTTGTGCTTTTGTCATTGTACGCGTGTATGTCAGTGAACTATTCCTAAGCGGCTGGACCGATTTGAATGAGTTGTTTAGATTCACAAATGATTCCGCCAGATGGCACTGCAGTCGGTATCTAGGCTATTTGTCTATACTGCAAGGAAACGGCTGGATTGATTTGAATGAAGTTTAATGCATTCACAAAAGGGGGCTTGCAAAATTAACATTCTTAAAAAAGCAGGGTAGGTGGCGTTGCATTTTTGTGTGCAATATTGAGCGTATTATATTCAGATATGTTACGTGCATAGGATTTCGTTTATTTTTCGGCATTTTGAGTGCGTTTCGTTATTTTGACATTTTCATATTTTTAAGGTGTCTTTTGGTATTTTAGGTGTCGCATTTCAGTGAACATTAAATGTATTATATCCACAAATAAGTTACAGAAAATCAATGCCATGTCTTCGTGGACGAGGAGGAAATATTTGTCTACAGACTCGGAATTCATAATTAGCCCAGAGCGGTCGGTTAAATAGATCGGCAGAAGACCAATTGACGGACAGTGAAAATTTAAGAAACCAGGCTGCAATCAGACTTGGTAATGAAAGCCAAGAGGAACGCAACGAACGCCTTCGAGCTAATGCTCTGAGACAGAGACTGGCCCCTGAACGAGTCACGCGCCTGGAACAGTTGTATTGCCACCGCTGAATTCGCCGCCAGAACCATTGAATTCACGCTTTCAAGTGACACCATTTGGAGCGACAAAAATCGTTCAGAATGGAGATGGTCGCAGTTTTCGGCCAGCGTTTAAGATTCGCGGCCAAGTGTATCATCAGATGCCCGATACCGATTCTAAGTTTCTGCAAATCTACTTCGTGGGTGGTGATGAGCAGCAGATGGAGGAGCGAGAAACTGTGGGTATTTCTGAACCGTTTTTACAGAATCACAACCAGTCGGTGCAGTTGTCCAATACCGTTTCAAACAGACTGCAAGACGACGACAATACAGCAGAGAAAGTACCACCTGGGCAGCACGTGGGCCGATACAATGCACCGACCATTAATGAAGTTGCAGTTGCTGTGGCTGGCGACGCATTTCAACTTATAGATATACGAATCCAATGCAGAGATAACACAGTGCATACCACTGAAGACAGTCATCGCTCTTACGACGCTTTGCAGTATCAATTGATATTTTGGGGAGAAGGAGAAGATGGGTCTTATTTAAATGTCAAAAAAAAAAATGCAGGACAACGTCTGTCAGGTGCAGTAGTGTTATACATAAATACGCAGACAGGACGGAAAGATCGATCTCTCTACCGTAATCGATACGCTATTGAAGTTCAGTTACATCTGTCTTGACTAGTATTGTTACAACTGGAATAGAAGGGAGAACCGATAGAGGTACTCAAGGTACGCTCCGCCACACACCGTCACGTAGCTTGCGGAGTATGGATGATCAGATTAGATTAATACTTGTTCCATAGATCATGAATACGACACTTGCTGATGATGTGGAACGTGTCAGGTTAATGAAAGATGTCTGTACACGATATTACATTACATAAAATATTGCATGACACTAATGTTTAAGTTAGTTTTTTTTCCCCTCCCTTAATTTATATCTAAAAATTCAGCCAATGAGTAGAAGGAATAGTCATCTAGAAATTCTTTTAATTTATTTTTAAATGTTGGTTGACTATCTGTCAGGCTTTTGACGCTGTTTGGTAGGTGACCAAAGACTTTTGTGGCAGCACAATTTACCCCCTTCTGTGCCAAAGTCAGATTTAACCCTGCATAGTGGAGATCATCCTTTCTCCTCGTGTTATAGCTATGCACACTGCTGTTACTTTTGAACTGGGCTGGATTATTAACAACATGTAGGTGGGCATGAACCGGCGCGGCAAATGCAACGCCTCACTGCAGTAGGGGCATCTGTTCGCTACGGAGGGAACCCCACCCTCCGTATCGCGCCGGCTGGAGAGGACGAGAAGACTGGGCCAGCCGTGCGTCTGTATGTTTTGCTCTGGCTCGTAGAGGAGGGCGGTCGCGGACGCCGGGGCGAGGTCGATAGTGGCGCGGGACAACTATCGATCGCGTGGCAGGCTGCCCTGGTGTGTGTGTGTGTGTGTGTGTGTGTGTGTGTGTGTGTGTGTGTGTGTGTGTGTGTGTGTGGAGGGGCGTGGTAGTTGGCAGGGTGCGCCGTAGTAAGGATGCAGTGCAGTCGCAATGCAATGCGTCCCCCGGCCGCCACAGGGTGCTCCGTAAGTTCCGACACGCGAGCGCAGGCGCTGTAGTTAGAGTTGCGCTGGCGGCTGTATTAGTCCCGAGCTGAATGTGTCACTGCCGCCGGTCTCTCGGAAGCACTTCCTCTGCAAGCTAGGCCCCAACGGGAGCGCAGAGCAGGCATGTGAGGTTGCCTTGTAAGTAGCGTTCCCGGGTGCCGGGCTTTCTACGGACGTCTGGCCAAATACAAGTCGTGCTTTTGTTAGACTTTCTGGAAATGAAGTACACTCCTGTCCAGAAAAAACAGAGCACCTTGTCGACTAGAGATACCACAGCACATGTGCGAGGGTAATTCCAAAAGTAAGATCTCCTGTTTTTTATTTTTTTAATGTAAGTACATGTAGTTGTGTTCTTCAGTCCTGAGACTGGTTTGATGCAGCTCTCCATGCTACCCTATCCTGTGCAAGCTTCATCATCTCCCAGTACCTACTGCAATCTACATCCTTCTGAATCTGCTTAGTGTATTCATCTCTTGGTCTCCCTCTACGATTTTTACCCTCCACGGTGCCCTCCAATGCTAAATTGGTGAGCCCTTGATGCCTCAGAACATGTCCTACCAACCGATCCCTTCTTCTGGTCAAGTTGTGCCACAAACTCGTCTTCTCCCCAATTCTATTAAATACCTTCTCATTAGTTATGTGATCTACCCGTATAATATTCAGCATTCTTCTGTAGCACCACATTTCGAAAGCTTCTATTCTCTTCCTGTCCAAACTATTTATCGTCCATGTTTCACTTCCATACATGGCTACACTCGATACAAATACTTCCAGAAACGGCTTCCTGACTCTTAAATCTGTACTCGATGTTAACAAATTTCTTCAGAAACGCTTTTCTTGCCATTTCCAGTCAACATTTGATATCCTCTATACTTCGACCATCATTACTTATTTTGCTCCTCAAATAGCAAAACTCGTTCACTACTTTAAGCGTCCCATTTCCTAAACTAATTCCCGCAGCATCATACGATTTAATTCTACTACATTCCATTATCCTCATTCGGTTTTGAGGTTGTTCGTCTTGTACCCTTCTTTCAAGACACTGTCCATTCCGTTCAGCTGTTCTTCCAAGTCCATTGCTATCTCTGACACAATTGCAATGTCATTGGCGAACCTCAAAGTTTTTATTTCTTCTCCATGGATTTTAGTACCTACTTTCACTGGTTAGCGCTGTGCAGATTTTGAACGCCGTTCCACTACCACTAGAAACTCGCCTCGTTCAAAGGTACCCTGGTTTTCATACACGTCATACGCGGGAATTCTGATAGTTGTTTCGTGAGGAAATGACGGGATGATATCGCGCCTGTGCGACAGTACGGGGTAGCCCCTGTTGCAAAGTAAGACCAGGAATAGGGCGCTGTTAACACGCCGATGCAGATTACGCTTTTTGTTTCTAATAATTAACAGTGCATCGTCGCTGTTTGTACGTTACTCTAACAGTTGACGTGTATTAATAATTAGAACTTCATACATCTGAAATACAATTGAATCTTAAGAATTGAAGTCAACAAAGGCAAAGTCATCTCGTGTGTTCGCGCCAAGTGTGACGCATCAGTTTCTAAAGTTTCTACGAAACGGGTGCGTCCATGAGCGAGGCAGGATTCGAACCTGCGACCGTAGCGGTCGCGTGGTTGCAGACTGAGGCGCCTAGGACTGCTCGGCCACACCAGCCGGCGATGCGGAACGTCTCCCTCGCACTGTACACGCTGGGTTTCCGAATGTAGCACTTTCCACCACAAAATGCTACCGGCTGCTAGCTAAACGGTGGGTTCTGAATGTGACGTCCCGTCCTTGCGTTCTTCTGCAGCTCACTCCATCTCTCGCTCTCTACAAATGACGCGTTGTCCTCCCAGCCGGTCTCTTCTCTGCCGACCGCTGGCTCCTAACGCGCATAAACAATGCATAACGGAATTACAGACGTACGACTCTCACTGTTACTAATATTACAACTATGAAATAATAGGATGCTAGCCGATTTTCTTCCATACGTAAAACCACAAAAAAACACGAAAACAAGTTCTACAGCGAGTCTACATATCGGAATCATTGTTTCCGGATGCGATGATTGTTTCCTTCCGGGTGTGGTTGATTGTTTCCTTCCGGGTGTGGTTGATTGTTTCCTTCCGGGTGCGGTTGATTGTTTCCTTCCGGGTGCGGTTGATTGTTTCCTTCCGGGTGCGGTTGATTGTTTCCTTCCGGGTGCGGTTGATTGTTTCCTTCCGGGTGCGGTTGATTGTTTCCTTCCGGGTGCGGTTGATTGTTTCCTTCCGGGTGCGGTTGATTGTTTCCTTCCGGGTGCGGTTGATTGTTTCCTTCCGGGTGCGGTTGATTGTTTCCTTCCGGGTGCGGTTGATTGTTTCCTTCCGGGTGCGGTTGATTGTTTCCTTCCGGGTGCGGTTGATTGTTTCCTTCCGGGTGCGGTTGATTGTTTCTCGAGTAAAGTGACCTCGCAGAGTATCCGTAGGGCACATGAAATACCACGATAAGGCTGCGCAAATCACCCCCGAATCCCCGCCACGTTTCGCCTTTGGAGCGTAAACTCGGTCAGAAGTTGGAAACAGTAAGCAGGCAGAAACATCACAGCAAATGATCATCTTCCAAAGCTCGATAGCCCAGTTTTTACGGTTTACGGCATCGCGTCTTTGCTGTTACGGGCATTTCCATCGCTGATCAGTGGCTTTATAAGTCGCAGCCCCTGGACCTCCCATCGCGTGATTTTGATGCTGACAAGGTGTTTCGGTGCTGACATTCAGTTCTGCAGTGACTTTTGCTCGTCTCGCCTCCTTATTTGTCGCCACAATCCCCCTCATTGAGTATCAGTCACCGACACTCCAGACACACACCTCTCCACATTGTGTCTCAGCAGATGCTGTTTCCCCTGCGGTATAATTCTTCGATGCGGCGTCTCTCGAAACACCAAACACTCCGGCTCACTTAGTGCCGTTAAATTTCGGGCCGGCAGCCGCGCAAATGAAATTTCTTCGACGAGCCTCACTATGAAGGATGGCCGGACGATACGCGGTCGAAATAGCAGTGGAGGAAATTTCGTTTGCGCGGCTGCAGGCCCGAAATTTAATGGACTGTAAATTATGCCACGAAAAGTTGAAAGTGCACTTTGGCTCGTTCGGCTACGCAAGCGATCGCTACATGAGCGCCAGCAGTTGGTTGTCGACGTTAGAATTGACTTAGCTCTGACGTCATGCGCTCACAAGTGCACAGCGAAGTGTTCAGACCGCGATTGGTCCTTGCAAAGTGTTCACTGCGCAGGCGCCGTTCGTGTACTGTTTAAGCATGACCTTCTGGTAGTGTTTCCATATTTTTTGCAGTCCCTGTACCTAAATCTGTCTGTCATTCTTTTTTATTTGTACAAGTACATCTTTGTCATTTTTCTGCTTCACTCAATTTCGTCGTCTTATATTCATCTTCATTTTATTCTCTCTTCCATACCTGTCATCTTGTCCGTCTTCTTACGGACCTCTATCATCAATTTCTTCTTCTGTATCTTATGTCTTCCCTTTCGTGAACAT
Source organism: Schistocerca gregaria (assembly GCF_023897955.1). Classification (NCBI taxonomy): domain Eukaryota; kingdom Metazoa; phylum Arthropoda; class Insecta; order Orthoptera; family Acrididae; genus Schistocerca; species Schistocerca gregaria. Next base: position 146,427,377 of record NC_064930.1, on the reverse strand, counting down.
CGTCCTACTCCCTCCCCTCCCATCGCTCCTACTCCAACTCCTCTTATAACTACTCTCCCTCCTCTCTTTCTTACATCTACGCCTACTCCTACTCTTAGTTAGTCCCACTCTCTTACTCTTTGTTAGTCCCACTCTCTTACTCTTTCTCCGCCTCTTTATTTCTGTTTCTTGTCCTCCTCCTCCTCCTCCTACTCCTCCTCCTCCTACTCCTCCTCCTCCTACTCCTCCTCCTCCTACTCCTCCTCCTCCTACTCCTCCTCCTCCTACTCCTACTCCTCCTCCTCCTCCTCCCTCCTCCTCCTCCTCCCTCCTCCTCCCTCCTCCTCCTCCTCTCTTTCTCCATCTCCTCTCCTCTCTCTCTCTCTCTCTCTCCTCCTCCTCCTCCTCCTCCTCCTCCTGTCTCAACTACCTTCTTCACTGGGGTCACTGGGGAGATGACGAGCCGTAGCGCAAGGAGCACTTCAGAAATAGTGTGTGTGTGTGTGTCTGTGTGTGTGTGTGTGTGGAGGTGGTACCACGCCGCGCTGCGTCCATCGGTCACGCGTATGACGCAAGCTGGGCGCTGGACACGCACTGCCGTCCAGCTAATGGGCGGGTACACAGCGCACCTGTTTGCCCCCCGCCTTATCACGGCCACTTCTCCTGTGTACCGCGCGCACGCTCTCTGCTGACAATCGACCGGCACACGTCAACACTCTCTGCTGCCGCACGCCTCCTAAATGTTCAGAGAAAGTCACTTCCATGCTGCTCTGAGAGCTGCTGAGAAAGCAACGCTTTATTTGCTACCACATCATCAGGTGATGTAAAAGTATTATGTGAGGACACTAGGAGAGTTAAATGAGCAACACTACATTTTTTTCTGAAACGGCCTTTGTTGTATTCAGGACCCAATAGACCGTATTATTCCCCACTGTTTTCTGCTACAAAACACTATTTTTCAGCACAATCTCCGTTTGATGTCGCGGCCTTACTCCACGTCCCTGGGAGGACCCTGCACGTCCACATGGTACCACTCTACTGGCCGGCGTAGGAGCCAGCGTCTACCTCCCTACCGTCCACGTATTGCTCTCTGTGGAGTGGAGCCTTCATTGGGCCAAACAGAAGGAAATGGAAATGTGTGCGAGGTCGGCAGTGTAGGATGGACGGGGAACTACAGTCCAGTGAAGTCCCGTGAGCAGCTCTCTGCGTGGGGTCCGCAGCTCGTTGTCCGGTGGCTAGTGTGGCCACCTCTGGATCATGGGGTGCCTGGTTCGAGTCCTGGCCGCATTGGGGATTTTGTCTGCCCAGGCATTGGGTGTTGGTGTTTCCATAATTCGTGAAGTGGCTAGATTGGTCTTTGTACAGACTGGCAATGTGTGCCCCCCACAAACTACACGTTATCGTCACCTTTATCGTCGTCGTCGTCTTGGGCGAGGCCTTGCGGTGTCATCGATAAGGACCATCTCCTTTGCATTTCTCAGTTCTCTGCACGGTAGCACAGCAAACAGCTCATCGTTGCACGGTGAGGGAGGACAATGCAACAGAGCTACTCCATCAGGCTTCCAAAAGACTGTCTGAGAGCGCCGTTTTCAACTGCTGCTTCACAGCAACTGTGGTGTGGTGCCCCTCGACGGATTGGGGATTTTGTTTTCGGTACAGACTGATAAACGCACGTTTCATGACTTGAGACAGTGTTCGACAATGCCCCACTGCTGCCACTCGGTCGGTCTCCACGGTCTTCCGCCGGGAGGCGAGGAACGCAGTGTGCAGACTCGTCTGAGAGCCCCAGCTGTGGACGAGTCTGCCGGCGCTACCAGCAGAGACGCACATCCACAGCCGAAATGGAGTACCGTGGCGCCTCAGCTGGTACACATTTATATTAAAAATTCAGTTACTCCGGCTGTATTTAAGGCGTAGATTTTATTTTGGAAACTAGTTAGTACCCACCTTCCACACGGAGCACGTCCGTATCTCACCACCGACTTAAAGGGTCAGCCGCACGCAGTTGACGTCGACAAGTGTATTGGCCTGATGATGACGTTGTTACAACGTTGAAACTAGTTGCCAAAATAAAATCGACGCCTTAAATACAACTGGAGGAATTCTTAATATAAACCGACGGAAACGTCCAGTTGAGCAGAGAGGTGTTGGATTCCCGTCCGTCGATCACCTGGAAAGAGTGCGTCCGCACGGTCCATCGCTGCAGGAGTCACGGGTTTGCGCGACCTCGTTCCGATCATGACAGACGCTTCGCCCGACGACTCACCGTGCTTTTGTTCACTGCCAGGTCTCCGTAGACACTACGCAGGCGCCTGTGAACATCGATGGTCTGCTTCTCTGATAACAGAAACTCGGTGACAGCTCTCCGCTTGGAACTCACTTGGGCTATAGCCGCCACTTCGAAACCTACGTATCGCGTCAGCACTTACCGAAACTCCATGAAACTATACGAATGACGCAGGAATATTTAATGTTACTTATAATCCGTCTTGATTGCGAATTTTTTTTTATTCTTATGACCGGTTTCCGTTCATTCGAAACAATCTTCAGATCTGATAATTCAGCTACAGGAGTAACCTGTCCAAATGCAGGAACTTTCACATGCTGCGTCACATAAATGTATAGGTATGTCTATGTGACGCAGCATGTGAAATGTGCTGCATTTGGGCGGGTTACTCCTGTAACTGAAATATCAGATCTGAAGATGGTTTCGAATGAAGCGAAACCGGTCATAAGAATAATTAAAACAAAATCCCAGTCATAACAGATTATAAATGACATTATACAAATCACTGATTGCTGCTATCTCACCAGACATTGTCTGTTTTTGCAGGAACATGTGACAATGGCACACAAATGTTGCATTATGTATTGAACACGTCTCGTGTAATACTCGATCCCTACTCAGGTCTGACAACGGGTGTCAGACGGAGTGAATGAGTTGCATTCTGGATTTGCAGAGGCGGGGAAAGCCCGAGACGACGATGTGACGGGAAGTAGGTAGGTGACGTCACAGCACGTCGGGGAGGCAACGGATGCGTATAGAGAAACTGGACAAGACTGGAACAGAACCGTCAGTGTCCCGTTCCATTCTGTATCATCGTCCTCCTCCCCAATCCCCCGCCACCCTATCCCATCACCTTTCCGCTAAACTTGGGATCCACTGTCTCACAAGAAAACCTGCATGACCTCGAGCTATTCGTTCACGAGACTCAGAGGGCCACAGACACGGGTTCACAGGTAGACGCCGTGTTTCTTGACTTCCGCAAGGCGTTCGATACAGTTCCCCACAGTCGTTTATTGAACAAAGTAAGAGCATATGGCCTATCAGACCAATCGTGTGGTTGGATTGAAGAGTTCCTAGGTAACAGTATGCAGCATGTCATTCTCAATGGAGAGAAGTCTTCCGAAGTAAGAGTGATTTCAGGTGTGGCGCAGGGGAGTGTCGTAGGACCGTTGCTATTCACAATATACATAAATGATCTGGTGGATGACATCAGAAGTTCACTGAGGCTTTTTGCGGATGATGCTGTGGTATATCGACAGGTTGTACCAATAGAAAATTGTACTGAAATGCAGGAGGATTTGTAACGAATTCACGCATGCTGCAGGGAATGGCAATTGAATCTCAGTGTAATGAAGTGAAATGTGCTGCGAATACATACAAAGAAAGATCCCTTATCATTTAGCTACAAAATAGGTCAGCAACTGGAAGCAGTTAATTCCATAAATTATCTGGGAGTAGGCATTAGGAGTGATTTAAAATGGAATGATCATATAAAGTTGATCGTCGGTAAAGCACATGCCAGACTGAGATTCGTTGGAAGAAACCTAACGAAATGCAATCCAAAAACAAAGGAAGTAGGTTACAGTAAGCTTGTTCGCCCACTGCTCGAATACTGCTCAGCAGTGTGGGATCCGTACCACATAGGGTTGACAGAAGAGAGAGAGAAGATCCAACGGAGAGCAGCGCGCTTCGTTACAGGATCGTTTAGTAATCGCGAAAGCGTTACGGAGATGATAGATAAACTCCAGTGGAAGACTCTGCAGGAGAGACACCCAGTAGCTCGGTACGGGCTTTTGTTGAAGTTTCGAGAACATACCTTCACAGAGGAGTCAAGAGTAACTTCCTGGCAGATTAAAACTGTGTGCCCGACCGAGACTCGAACTCGGGACCTTTGCCTTTCGCGGGCAAGTGCTCTACCAACTGAGCTACCGAAGCACGACTCACGCCCAGTACTCACAGCTTTACTTCTGCCAGTATCCGTCTCCTACCTTCCAAACTTGCGAAAGGCAAAGGTCCCGAGTTCGAGTCTCGGTCGGGCACACAGTTTTAATCTGCCAGGAAGTTTCATATCAGCGCACACTCCGCTGCAGAGTGAAAATCTCATTCTGGAGTCAAGAGTATATTGCTCCCTCCTACGTATATCTCGCTAAGAGACCGTGAGGATAAAATCAGAGATATGAGAGCCCACACAGAAGCATACCGATAATCCTCCTTTCCACGAACAATACGAGACTGGAATAGAAGGGAGAACCGATAGAGATACTCAAGGTACACTCCGCCACACACCGTCAGGTGGCTTGCGGAGTATGGATGTAGAACATGATTATTTCAAATTATTTATGTCAGCTCAAGGTTTCTGTTTCATAAGAAATTGTTTATCATTATTTATTACGTAATTGTTATTCTCTTATGCAGGTTACTAGTGTTGTGGTGGTCCTACAATTATTGCATAAGGGCGATTTAGAGTTGCAGTAAGTTAGCCGGAAACGGGGGGGGGGGGGTGAAAGGAGGGGGGAGAGAGAGAGAGAGAGAGAGAGAGAGAGAGAGAGAGAGAGAGAGAGAGAGATATGTCTGCGGAGGTATCGATTGCGAGAGAAGTGGCGCGGTTCCCGGTTCTGGAGGAGACTGTCCTCCCGGACAAGCCCGGCTTTGTTCTCGGAATACTTGGGTGTCTCTCGAAATAGACGGCGAGCACCGCACAAGAAAAGGGGGACGGCGGAGCATTGAACAGCCGCAGGGGTCGCGCGAGTTCGGCCCCTGAAAGAAAGCGTCGAAGGAGCGGCAGCGCATCTGCAAGTCACGGCGTCTGTCCTGCCCTCTCCTCTCCTCTCCTCTCCTCCTCTCTTCTCCTCTCCTCTCCTCCTTACTCGTAGGCGGGACGAAAAACAGCTCCACGTGATAGAGGTGCTGATCGCTGTTTTCCACTTACGTGGCCCATTTCGGAAATAACAGAATGACTGCTTGATTCTGCCGCTTTCTTGTACACTACTTGCCATCAAAATTGCTACAGCACAAAGATGACGTCCTAGAAACGCGAAATTTAACGGACAGGAAGAAGACGCTGTGATATGCAAACGGTTACAGCGACACCTACAACGTGCTGAAATGAGGAAAGTTTCCAACCGACTTCTGATACACAAACAGCAGTTGACCGGCGTTGCCTGGTGAAACGATGTTGTGGTGCCTCGTGTAAGGACGAGAAATGCGTACCATCACGTTTCCGACTTTGATAGAGGTCGGATTGTAGCATACTGCGATTGTGGTTTATCGTATCGCGACATTGCTGCTCGCGTTGGTCGAGATCCAATGACTGTTATCAGAATATGGAATCGGTGGGTTCAGGAGGGTAATACGGAACGCCGTGCTGGGTCCCGACAGCCTCGTATCACTAGCAGTCGAGATGACAGGCATCTTATCCGCACGGCTGTAACGGATCGTGCAGCTACGTCTCGATCCCCGAGTCAACAGATTGGGACGTTTGCAAGACAACAACCATCTGCACGAACAGTTCGACGACGTTTGCAGCAGCATGGAGTATCACCTCTGAGGCCGTGGCTGCGGTTACCCTTGATGCTGCATCACAGACAGGAGCGCCTGAGATGGTGTACTCTACGACGAACCTGGGTGCGCGATTGGTAAAACGTCATTTTATCGGACGAATCCACGTTCTGTTTACAGCATCACGATGGCCGCATCCGTGATTCGGAGCGTGTATTCGTCGTCGGCATACTGGCGTATCACCCGGCGTGATGGTATCGGGTGCCATTGGTTACACGTCTCCGTCACCTCTTGTTCACACTGACTGCACTTTGAGCAGTGGACGTTACATTTCATATGTGACGACCCGTGGCTCTACCCTTCATTCGATCCTTGCGAAACCCTACATTTCAGCAGGATAATGCACGACCGCATGCTGCAGGTCCTGTAGGGGTCTTTCTGGATACAGAAAATGTTCGACTGCTGCCCTGGCCAGCATATTCTCCAGATCTCTCTCCAAATGAAGACGTCTGGTCAATGGTCGCCGAGCAACTGGCTCGTCACAATACGCCAGTCACTACTCTCGATGAACTGCGGTATCGTGTTGAAGCTACACGGGAAGCTGTATCTGTACACGCCATCCGAGCTCTGTTTGACTCAATTCCCAGTCATGTCAAGGCCGTTAATACGACCATGTTCTTTGCACCCAAATTGCGTGAAAATGTAATCACATGTCAGTTGTAGCATAATATATTTGTCCAATAAATACCCGTTTATCATCTGTATTTCTTCTTGGTGTAGTAATTTTAATGGCCAGTAGTGTAGTTACTGTAGAGATTTTTTCACCACGGTACGCAGAAGGACTTGGAAGTATGCAGCATCTACAGAAAGGATTACGTTCTTGTTCCCGTCTCGTAAATTATGATGCAGGTTCATAAGATCTTTTGTTTATGCGGTTTGCCTCAATTCTGGACAAAGGTTAAACCAAAAATTTTTACAAAAAGATGCTCTCAACGAATTCCACGTATAGAGTTAGTTTCAGCTTTGCTTAAGTTATTCTCACCGTGAACACTCTAACATTTTTACACAAAGCGCTATTCCTAAGAGCTGCTTTCTAGAGTCTCGCCACTCTGTAATTTTGGCGCGAAACAAAGAAACTGACTGCTTTTCTGCTACTGAATGAAACAAGTAGTTCACTGTTTGCTCACCTCCGCGACGCGCTTCAAAGGTTTAAACCTCCATCATCAGGTGGATGTACAGTATGTAATCAAATCGGTAATGCTGGAATTCAGTACGGTGTTGGCCCACCCTTAGCGTTGATGACAGCTTCCACTCTCAAAGTCATACGTTCAGTTAGCTGCTGGAAGGTTTCTTGGACAATGGCAGCCGATTCTTGACGGAATGCTGCACGGAGGAGAGGCATCGATCGGTGTGGCCTGGCACGAAGTCGGCGTTAGGCCTGTGCTGTGATAGTGCCACGGAAAACAAGAAGGGGGTGCAAGCACCCTCCGTGAAAAACACCACCGCCTCCGAATTTTTCTGTTGGCACTACACACGGTGGCAGATCACGTTCACCGGACATGCGCCACACCCACACCCTGCCATCGAATCGCCACATTGTGCACCGTGATTCGTCACTTCACACAATGTTTGTCCACTGTTCAATCGTCCAATATTTACGCTCCTTACACCGAGCGAGGCGTCGTTTGGCATTTATCGGCGTGATGTGTGGCATGTGGGGAGCCGCTAAACCATCAAATCAAAGTTTTCTCACCTCCCACCTAACTGTCTTAATACGTGCAGTGGATCCTAATGCAGTTTGGAGTTCCTGTGTGATGGTCTGGATAGACGACTGACTGCCTATTACACATTACGACCCTCTTCAACCGTCGGCGGTCTCTGTCAGTCAACAGACGAGGTCGGCCTGTACGCTTTTGTGCTGTACGTGTCTCTTGACGTTTCCACTTCACTATCACGTCGGAAACAGTGGACCTAGGTATGTATAGCAGTGTCGAAATCTCGCGTACAGACGTATGACACAAGTGACACCCGATCACCTGACCACGTTCGAAGTCCGTGAGTTCAGCAGAGCGCTCCATTCTGCTCTCTCAGGATTTCTAACGACTACTGACGTCGCTGGTATGGAGTACCTGTCAGTAGGTGGCAGCACAATGCACCCAATATGAGAAATGTAGTATGACGTGTGTGTGTGTGTGTGTGTGTGTGTGTGTGTGTGTGTGTGTGTGTGTGTGTATCGAGTCACTTTCGTGTGAGGATCGTTTCATTGTACTGGAAGCGTTATATACGAGCTGATGAAATGGTTTCCGTACTGCGTATAGCCCACATTGCCAACAAATGGCTCTTATGGGGAAAAATTCTAATGTTTGTATAACGAAATTTGTTAATTTTCGTAATTCAATTAAATATGACTCTGAATTGTTCCCCTGTCCACGTCTGATGGTGTTTCACACTTTCGAATGTCTGTCTCTCTATGCTTACAAACACACGAGTTCTTTGCCGTTGCGCCCTTTTGCCAGCTTCACCATCAGTTCCTTGTATGTGCGTTTTCCTCGCCGACAGTGCGTTTCAGCGTCTTACATAATTCATGAGATTTAGCGATCCACGCCGACGGAGTCGCGAACGAAGGTCAGTAACGAATGCAAACATTACGAAACAGTAGAAGATAACCACATGAAAGTAACATTTGGTGCAGCGGGAAATTATTTACTACATAATCTGAAATTTGCGTTGGCAGACGGTCTTCTCGGCTTTTCTCTTAGTACTATAATTTTGTAGTGATCAGTATGTCTAACAAGGAGAGGTACACGGCATGTGGGATCGATTTTTGGAAACAAAATATTCGGTGATGAGGGTTGAGGCCCTTGCCTGCGGGGTGCGATATCTTTCACCGCGGTGGAGCCTCATTTTTGATTAATTGGCGGAAACAGATTTCGAAATTTCGTGTGATCCGCATTATCTTTTAAGTCTAGTTACGTAGTCTGGTTGTGTAGTGTAGTGGCTAGGCTGATAACTTCACATTCAAGAGGTTGCGCGTTTGCCTCTCGTCACATGCAGTAAATTTTATTTATTTTTATACCTTTATCGAAATGATTTTGATCATTATTTTTATTCAATTAATTGCTTTAAATGTAACTTTTCATTTCTATTCCTTTCTCGCATTACTTCAACCATCGTATGAAACTTACTCCGTTTGTTCCATTTTCTTGCTTGTCATTCTTTTTGCAATCTGAATTTTTATCAGTATATGTACCTATTACTGATCGATTATAATATTCAATTATTTGAAAATTCCGATCCATCAATTGAGAAACGAAAGACGAAATAATCTGTTTACATTGCCGTACAGTGGTTACTAGATCTGATGTTTTTTTGCGCGGTAAACGTGACTGGACGTTTAAAACGTAAAATAAGTATCTACTTTACCAAGAAAGAATAATGCAGATAAAGATTTAAATGACAGAAGTATTCGCAAGTAAAACTAAATTCAAGCAAAAGAAGAACAAGACAACGAATCAAATAATGTGGACGAAAAAAACAGGATGGTAAAACAAAGGAAATTAAACCGAAAGTAATGTACAAAATTAATTAAAAACCCATCAACAAAGATTTCACGCGGGAACAGAATGATGTGAACAAAAATGATAGCAAATGAAGTTAATGTTATAGTTAAAATTATATAACAAAGGAATGAAAAAAATTACATTTGAATCAACTAATGAATAAAAATGGTGCTAAAAGTTACTTCGATAAGGATTTAAAAATAAAAAAATTGTGCACCTGAGGTGGTTCGAACTCATAAAGTCCTGCACGCAACCAACAGCATCACACAAAATTTCGAAATCTTTTTCCGTTAATTACTCAAAAATGAGGGTCCACCAGGGTGAACGGCCACAATGCGTAATAACTGGGACCTAAACGTACGTCACCGTAACGGTAGTTTCAAAAAGTCTGTCGCATCGGTGGGTTCCTCTCCTTTCAAGTAGTGTTCCTGTCTATTTACCTCGTTTGCTGGCAGCATCTCTCGCGATTCTCTCTTTTGGCTGAAGTCCGATTCCTTAAGAATTTGGGGAGGTAGGAGTGATGTAACAAGCGTCCGGAAACGGTGAGGCTTTCGTGCCAAAGACTGTTGATATACTTTCCGGGATGTGAGGCCGTGGTCCAAGAACTTTTCTGCTCCATACGTTTCGTCCAGGACAGCTCCGGACTTCCTCAGAGGCGCTGCTCCGCTGAGTCTTACCGACTGTCTGGTCGGGTGTCTGAGAGCGACTTATACATTGTGAGAAAGGGGGGCGTGGTTCAGGTGACACGTGATGAGCAGTGATAATCCATAGCAAAGATAAGGTTGACTATCGATTAACACCTTGTCAAGATAAAAATTGTTAGCAATTTTGTAGAGCCACTGTCCATATATCGCTGAGTTTCATAGCCTCCTCTTTCCTATTAAAATTATCGTGATGTTCATAAATTTCAATAGCGTCTCTGTATAACCGTGGATAGTAATTTAACGTTGTAGATAAAACTTCGGTATCCGAAAACTTCACGTGGTGGTTGCCTGGTTGAAGAGCATGTTCCGCTGCAGCTGATTTTTCTATTTTTCCAAGTCGACGAAGACTTTTATGCTCTTTCAGTCGCGTATTTACGCTTCTTTTGGCAGTTCCAATATAAACTTTATCACAGGTACATGGAATTTTATACACACCACATGTCGACAGGGGAGGGCGTTTATCCTTCACAGATCGTAGTACTTGACTTATTTTCTTTGTTGGTTTAAAGACCGGTTTTATGTCATGTTTTCGTAAAATCTTACCGACCCGATCTGTTACTTTTTTAATAAAAGGGAGAACTACTGTATTTTTCTGTCGTTGTGGTTCATTCTTATCTTTTGGTCTTCTGTTCCTTGGACGCAAAATTCTATTTATCTCTTTTCTTGAGCAGTCGTTTTTTTCAAAAGGCTGCTTCAGATGTTTCACTCCAGCATCCAAATGTTCAGGTGTACATATCCGTTCTGCTCGATCGACAAGACTTTTCATGACACCCCTTTTTTGTTGTGGGTGATGACTAGAATTTTTGTGTAAATATCTGTCCGTATGTGTTGCCTTCCGAAAAACTTCATATTCCAAGCTTCTATCGGACCGTCTCATAACTAAGACATCCAAGAATGATATTCTGTTATCCTTTTCTGTTTCCATGGTAAACTGTATTTTTGGGTGAATTTTATTTAAATAATCAAAGAAATCGTCCAAGGCCCTTCTGCCATGGGACCAATCGACAAATGTCATCTACATATCGATACCAACGAGATGGTTTGTTATTAGCTTTGTCTAGGGCTGATTGTTCAAATCTCTGCATGTAAAGATTGGCAATCGTAGGGCCTAATGGATTACCCATTGCTACTCCATCAAGTTGTTCATGAAATTCATTATCCCACTGGAACTGACTTGAAGTGAGACAAGGTCTGAAAAGAACAGTCAAATCTTCTGGAAAAATATCCGCTATGAAAATCATAACTTCGTTAACAGGAATCATTGTGAATAAGGACACAATGTCAGAACTTACAAGAATATCTTCAGGGGACAGAGTTAGTCCCTCTAGTTTTCAATAAAATGACGCGAGTCTTTTATACATGAGTCCGTTTTTCCAATAAATGGTTGTAAACAAGTTGTTAAATATCTTGCTATTTCGTAAGTGGGAGAACTGATGGCACTGAGTATGGGTCTTAAAGGAAAATCTATTTTATGAATTTTAGGTACACCATACAATCGGGGACACATAGCTTCACTTTTCAACAAAGTTCTTTTATCTTCTTTTCGGATAGAGATAGATGACTTAATCAAATTATTTGTTTTCGCAAGTACACTGGCTGTAGGATCCCTCGCAAGTTTTTTATACTGTCCTGACGTTAAAAGGTTCAAAATTTTTCTTCGGTAATCTTCTGTATTCATAACAGTAGCGTTCCCTTTATCGGCAGGAAGAACCACTATTTCTTCATCTGCATTCAAATCCATAAGAGCTTTCCTCTCATCTTCTGTTAAATTACTTTCTAGAGGTCTGCTGTGGCTTAAAACTCTAGCGGTTTCAATTCGAATTGCATTCTCGGTTGCCTTAGGGATATTTCGTATACCTGCTTCTATATTCGCGATAATATCTTCAAGTGGTACTTTCACAGGTGTTATAGCGTAATTTCCTCCTTTTGCAAGGACGGAAATCTCGTCTTGAGATAAATTTCTTTGACTTGTTTATAACAGTATCAATCATCATCGTATTACTTGTAGTTGTTACATTAGCTTGTAACTTTCCGAACTTTTTCTTGTGTCTACTAGTAGTCATTTCTATCGTAGTTTCCATAGTTGTAAACGTAAGATAATGAATTTTATTCGACAGGTCTATGTGTATCTTACAAGCTAAGAATAAATGACGCTTCAGTAACTCACAGTCAACAGAATCCATTTCTCGTCTCGTGTAATGAATCCATTCTCGAAGTAATGCTCTTTCTGTATAATCATAAATCCGTGCCAAAATAGTCCTCATTAAATGTCCTCGAACATCATCCGAAATTTTGTTGATTGGTGTTCAGTGTTTCGTGTAATCGCAGATTCTGTGTAATAGCTACGCGCAACATAATCCACAGAGTAGACGACACGTCAGCCAGTTACATGGAAATGAAAGTTGAAAGAGAGGTAGATACAAATAACGACATCAAAAGAACAGAATTACCGCTAACATACCCGTAAGTAAAATCTCGACAACTGAATTTGAGCTACTGGTATAGGTGGTAGTCTGGCTCGGAAAGAGAGATAATGTCGAATACGCCGTCGCGAAACCAGGGCGGCAGCCGTGTGGCAACAAAGCGCTCGTCTTTCAGAATGGGGACCGCCGCGTCGAGGTAAATGAAGAGAGACATGTTTACCGCCGCTGTTTACGGGGATGAGGGAGGGAGGGAGGCAGGCGTGACCTGTTTGTTGTTTACGCCGGAGGCGTCACCGTGGGTACCGCTGGGTCGCTTCGCGCTGGAGTCGGGTGTTATAATGGTTTAAGTCAGGGATGCAGTCTTTCGTCCCTACTGTTCAATCGGTATATCGAAGAAGGGACGGAAATAATGGAAGGTTCAAGAGTGGGATTAAAATTCAACTGAAAGGATACTGATACTACTAGATTCAGACAGACGTACCATACATGTTTTTTTTAATAGATGTGCTACTTAATATGTAAATTATTTTACACTGCCACTACGTACACTCAAGTCATGAAAAGTTCTTAACCCATTCCCTTTAAATCTTCAATCCGATTTAGAGAGAGAGAGAGAGAGAGAGAGAGAGAGAGAGAGAGAGGGGGGGGGGGGGGGGGTTCCTCTCTCGCACAACGTGATTCAGCTGCCTGTACCTACAGCGTTTATGCAACCCGCAATGCCTTCAGATACGTCGAGCGTGATGTCCACGTTTCTCGCCTTTAGCTCGTGCAAAGTGTTAGGCATACAGAACACATGACCAGGACCTTTGTATAGAAAATTCTATGTAGTTAAGTTTTGTACTGGGATACGGTTTCACTGGAGGTCATAGTTTCAGAATTATTCAGGAAGAAGTGTCCTTCCAACGCGTTTTCCTTGAATAATTCGAAAACTGTGGCCTCCAGCCGAAACGTAGCCCAGCACAAAGTTGAACCAAATTAAATTTCAGATTCATTTTTTCTGTAGGTCTAATGGTTTGCGTGTAGCAAGCTACAGAATATGAAAATCTCGTGTGTGGTTTTTGAAGGCGTTGTGGGTTGCATAAAAGCGACTGTTAGGGGCAGCTCAGTTACCTTGGAAGTATCTGAAAAAGTAAAAGTCATATCAAAAGAGGGTTATAATAAAAACTGTTCCTCTCCAAGTAGGACATCCAGTGACACAAAACTCGATGTGTCTGCACCACTCCCAGATGCAGGAGGGGGTCAGCTTCAAAATCTCAAATGGAAACCCCCCCCCATTGTTTACTGCACATTCGGATTCTCGGGAGAAACAAACTCCACTATTTAAGATTTTTCGTTCTATTATAGGTGGCGCTGTAATCGACAAAAATTAGAATTGATTAAAAACTGTTGAAAACGTGCATGCCTTAAGAGACACACATCAGGTTAAGATCCCAGGAGGTTACAGAAAGGCAGTTACTGGGAAATCCTTCATGAGAAATCTCTTTATAGGAAAAAGCATAATTCTCCAGAAATTGATTCATTACTTTGGCCACGTCATTGGTGCAATTTCTTTGACACGTAATCCTGGAGTTGGCTTAACCTGTGGGGGACATGAGTAGGAGGAAGAAACCTGTAACGTTCGGACGTCGTATAAGTAGTGTCCCGCTTTACACAGCCACGTTGTTCAAACGTCTGGGCGTAACGCTGCAAAGCGATGTGAGGGGGGAATGAGCGCGTGGGGACTGCTGCAGGGAACGCAAGTGGTCGACTTGGGTTTATATTTCAGGGAAGTGTGGTTCACCTGTGAAGGAGGCCGCGTATAGGACGCTGGTGCGACCTCTCCTGGAGTACTGTTGGAATATCTGGGATCCGTACCAGGTGGGGTTGAGGGAAGACATCGAAGCAATTTAGAGGTGAACTGCTAGATTTGTCACCAGGTGGTTCGAACGCCACGCAAATGCTACGGAGATGGTTCGGGAAGACAAACTGGAATCCCTATAGGGAAGGCGACGTTCATTTCGAGAGACACTGCTGAGAAAGCTTAAAGAACTGACTGCCGAACGATTCTACTGCTGCTAACATACCGGGTGATCAAAAAGTCAGTATAAATTTAAAAACTTAATAAACCACGGAATAATGCAGATACAGAGGTAAAAATTGACACAAATACTTGGAATGACATGGGCTTTTATTAGAGCCAAAAATACAGAAGTTCAAAAAATGTCCCCCAGATGGCGCTGGACAGCAAAACGTCAGTGACTGCGCATGACAATCGTGTATAAAAGGAGCTTTAATGAGAGAGAGAGAGAGAAAGAGAGAGAGAGAGAGAGAGAGAGAGAGAATCAGATGCACCAGCAGTCGCAGCATGTTGACGTTACCTGGAAAGGCGCTTTTAGTGAAGCTGTATTATCAGAGTGGCGAATGTGCCAGTTCAGCGTTACGATCCTATCGCCATAGGAACGGGGATCCGAACGGGTGAAGGTCCATTGACAATTGCAGCTGTGCCGAGAATGATTTCGAAGTTCGAAGCACGGGTTGTTCAGACGATAGACCCCGTAGTGGCCGACCGAGCACAAGGCGTAATGCTGCTGAGACAGTTCAGGAAGAAATGGAGACTGTGGCGGGTTCGTCTGTGCACGGGGAAGTCAGCGCTCGTGCAGTCGCACGTCGCACCGGCATTCCGTACACTACTGTTTGGTTGGCACTGAGACGTACCCTCCGATGCTGTCCGTACAAAATCCATCTGCATCGTGAACTGTTACCTGGCGATTTAGTGAAGCGGGGGCATTTGCGGTGTGGGCGTTTCAAAAGATGGCCGAAGATGACGATTGGTTGGGTAACGTGTTGTGGGCCGACGAAGCTCGTTTCACGCTCCGAGGGTCTGTCAACGGCCACAACTGCAGAATTTGGGCTACCGAAAATCCTACAACTGCCGTGGATGGAAACTCCATTGCAGGACGAGAAAGTCGTGGGTTGGATTTTCCACATCTACCGTTATTGGGCCTTTTTTCTTCCAGGAAATGCGTGATTCTTGTTTTGTAACTGTTACCATGACGGGTGAGAGGTACGCCGATATGTTACAGAACCGCATCATCCCCAGCCTGGTTGCTAAACACCTGCTGGAACGTACGATTTTTATGCAGGATGGCGCTCCACCCCATATTGCTAGACGCGTGAAATATCTCTTGCGCGCGTCGTTTGGTGATGATCGTGTGCTCAGCCGCCACGCTCGGCCTCCCAGGTCCCCAGACCTCAGTCCGTGCGATTATTGGCTTTGGGGTTACCTGAAGTCGCAAGTGTATCGTGATCGACCGACATGTCTAGGGATGCTGAAAGACAACATCCGACGCCAATACCTCACCGTAACTCCGGACGTGCTTTGCAGTGCTCTTCACAACATTATTCCTCGGCTACTGCTATTGTTGAGGAATGATGGTGGACATGTTGAGCATTTCCTGTAAAGAACATCATCATCTGCTTTGTCTTACTTTGTTATGCTAATTATTGCTATTCTGATCAGATGAAGCGCCATCTGTCTGACATTTTATGAACTTTTATAACTTTGTTTGTTCTAGTAAAACCGCATGTCATTCCAAGCATGTGTGTCAATTTGTACCTCTGCATCTGCATTATTCCATGATTTATCCAGTTTTCAAATTTATACTGACTTTTTGATCACCCGGTATATTGCGCGTAAGGACCACTAAGTTAACACATAAGGACTCATCCCCAGGAATATAAGACAGTCGCTTCTCCCTCGTTGTATTTGCAAGTGGAACAGAAAAGGAGGCGGCTAGGAGTACCCTCCACCACGCACCGCAAGATGGCCTGCAGACGAAGGGAGGCTGTGAAGGCGGATCGTGTTTTGTGTTTTGGTAGATCAGTCGTTCGAACCCTTACCTGCAGAATCCAGATGTCCAGAGTTCGTGTCTCGGTCGGCCACAGAGATTCACCCGAGGAGGCACGTTTCAAGAACCGGGTATGTACGCCCTGTCCATCGTGCTGGAGTGACGTGTTGCATTGCTTGCAAGAAAGTCTGGTCGTATGTGAAGTATGTTAGCGGCAAGAAAAAATCAAAGACTTCTCTGCGCGATAGGAATGCAGATAACTATCGAAGACAGTGCTGCCAAAGCAGTTACTAAACGCAGTCTTCCGAAATTCCTTGACTAAAGACAACGAAGTAAATATTCCAGAATTCGAATCGAGAACATCTGCCTACATTACTAGCGTAGAAGTATATATCCGCGCAGTAGCGAAGTAACTTAAATCACTCAATAAAAGCAAGTCTTCTGGTCCAGACTGTGTACCAATTAGGTTCCTTTCGGAGTATGCATTGGCTCCGTACTTGACAATCATATACAACCGTTCGCTCGACGAAACATGCGTACCCAAAGACTCGAAAGTTGTGCAGGTCACACCAATATTCAAGAAAGGTAGGACTAATCCAATAAATAACAGGCGCATATCGTTAACGTCGATATGCAGCAAGATTTTAAAAGATATATTGTGTTGGAACATGATGAATTTCCTCGAAGGAAACGGTCTATTGACATGGGTTTGGAAAACATCGTTCCTGTGAAACACAACAAGCTCTTTATTCACATGAAGTGCTGAGTGCTATTGAGAAGGGATTTCAGATCGATTCCGTATTGCCGTATTTCTGGATTTCGGGAAGGTTTTTGGCACTGTACCACACAAGCGGCGTGTAGTGAAATTGCGTGCCTATGGAATATCGTCTCAGTTATGTCACTGCATCTGTGATTTCCTATCAGAGAGTAAATGACGGAAAGTCAGCGACTAAGAAGTGATATTGGCCGTTGCCCAAGGTAGTGTTACAGGCCCTTTGCTGTTCCTTATCTATATAAACGATTCGACAGACAGTCTGAGCAGCTGTCCTAAGTTGTTTGCAGATGACGATGTCGTTGACCGGCTAATAAAGTCAGCAGAAGATCGAAACAAACTGCAAAACCATTTAGAAAAAATATCTGAATGGTGCGAAAAGTGGCAGTTGACACTAAACAAAGGAAAGTGTGAGGTCATCCACATGAGTGCTAGAAGGAACTCGTTAAACTTCAGTTACACGATAAATGAGTCAAATCTAAAAGCCATAAATTCAACTAAATAACTAGGTATTACAATTACGAACAAGTTAAATTGGAAAGAACACACAGAAAATGTTGTGCGGGGAGAGGGGTGGGGGTTCTTAAGTAATAGAACCCTGCACGTTGTGCTCGAGGGTGAGTGTTCATCGGAGGTGAGGGTATCATCTGGAGTGCCCCAGGGAAGTGTGGTAGGTCCGCTGTTGTTTTCTTCCTACAAAATGATCTTTTGGATAGGGTGGATAGCAATGTGCGGATGTTTGCTGATGACGCTGTGGTGTACGGGAAGGTGTCGTCGTTGAGTGACTGTAGGAGGATACGAGATGACTTTAACAGGATTTGTGACTGCTGTAAAGAATGGCAGTCACCTCTAAATATAGACAAATGTAAATTAATGCAGATGACTAGGAAAAAGAATCCCATACTGTTTTTGAATACTCCATTAGTAGTGTAGCGCTTGACACAGTCACGTCGACTAAATATTGGGGCGTAACATTGCAGAGCGATATGAAGTGAGACAAGCGTGTAATGGCAGCTGTGGGGAAGGCGGATGGTCGTCTTCGGTTCATTGGTAGAATTTTGGGAAGATGTGGTTCATCTGTAAAGGAGACCGCTTATAAAACACTAATACGACCTATTCTCGAGTACTGCTCGAGCGTTTGGGATCTCTATCAGGTCGGATTGAGGGAGGACACAGAAGAAATTCAGAGGCGGGCTGCTAGATTTGTTACTGGTAGGTTTGATCATCACGCGAGTGTTACGGAAATGCTTCAGGAACTCGGGTGGGAGTCTCTAGAGGAAAGGAGGCGTTCTTTTCGTGAATCGCTACTGAGGAAATTTAGAGAACCAGCATTTGAGGCCGACTGCAGTACAGTTTTACTGCCGCCAACTTATATTTGGCGGAAAGACCACAAAGATAAGAGAGATTAGGGCTCGTACAGAGGCATATAGGCAGTCATTTTCCCCTTATTCTGTTTGGGAGTGGAAAAGTGAGAGAAGATGCTAGTTGTGGTATGAGGTGCCCTCCGCCACGCACCGTACGGTGGATAGCGGAGTATGCATGCAGATGTAGATGGCTAACCGAAGACTGAGTTTTAGTGGCAGGACACTTAGAAAATGTAACAGAGCTAGTAAGGAGACTGCTTAGACTAGGCATGTCTGTCGTCTTTTGGAATATTGGTGCGCGGTATGGGATCCTTAGCAGGTAGGACTGACGGAGTACGTGGAAAAAGTTCAAAGGAAAGCAGTACGTTTTGTGTTATCGCGAAATATGGGTGAGATTGTCACAGAAATGATACAGGATTTGGGCTGGGCATCATTAAAAGAAAGGCGTCTTTCGTTGCGTCGGAATCTTCTCACGAAATTGGAATCACCAATTTTCTCCTCCGAATGGGAAAAATATTTTGTTGACAGCGCCCTAGATAGGGAGGAACGATCACCACGATAAAATAAGGGAAATCAGAGCTCGTACGGAAAGGTATAGGTGTTGGTTCTTTCCGCGCGCTATGCAAGATAGAAATAATAGAGTTGTGAAGGTGGTTCGAGGATCTCTTTCTTTCTTCTTCTTCTTTTGCTACTGCCTTTATCCCGCATCGTGCGCAGTGTCGGCAGGGTTAAGTACGGATTTGGTAATGCTAAGCTGAAGGGTGGCTGGATGCCCTTCCTGCCCCCACCGCATACCCCCTGGCATGGAATCGGGGTACCCCAGCTGTCAGCATCCAGTGTAAGGCGTGAAATAGTGTGAATGTGTTTCAAATGTCTGCGAGTCGTGTAACTGAGGCGGAACGTGGGGACCAGCCCGGTATTCACCTAGTAGGATGGGGAAAACCGCGTAAAAACCACAACGAGCTGGCCGGCACACCGGCCGTCGTCGTTAATTCTTCGGGCGGATTCGATCCGGGGCCGACGCGCCTACTAGAGTCCAGGAAGCAGTGCGTTAGCGCTCTTTTATTTTATTTTTTAAATTTCTTTAAATCTCATTTTGTTCGCTTTTGTTCGTTGCTTCTGCTCGGAGCGGACGTCGTGGGACATCTATTGAAGGTCGTTGTTGACCGATTAACTCAGTTTTTTTTATTACAGAGGGCAGCTATCCCTCTGACCGAACAGGCTGAGCTACCGTTCCGGCGAGCTCTCGGCTATCCTGGCGGGTTAGTTCGATGAACTATCTGGCAGGTACATAGCGTGACATCTACATATACATGGGTACTCTGCAAATGATATTTAAGTGGAGCAGTTCGTAGTGAAAGCGGTTAAGTACAGAAACAACAAAAGTGTCTCGGACGGAGAGAGAGAGAGAGAGAGAGAGAGAGAGAGAGAGAGAACTTATTTATTCAAGTATCGAATGTTCCGCAATATGCCAACATAAGACAAAAGGCCGCTACTGAAAGAAGACACTTGCCGGTGCTCGGGTTAGAAGCGGCGACCCGCAGCCGCGGCTGGCCGCCGCCTCACCCTGAGTGCAGCCCACCCCGCGGCAGTGTAGCGAGCCGTCCGGTCCTTCCGGGAAGCCGCTCTGTGACGGTCGGTTGTCGGCAGCGTCCCACAGTTGGCTGCTCCCCTTCTATTGATCTGTTTACGTCCCGCCTGGCCCCGGGGGCGGGTCCCGTCTCACCGACCCACTAATTATAGCAGGCGACACGTGTCGCGGGTCGGAGCAGCAGCAGAGCGCGTGCTAGGCCGCCGGAGCGTCTTGCTGCACGGCGGTGTTGGTCGTCACACGGGGACAGCCGAGCGAGCAGTGAGAAGCCACGGCTGCAGACCACTGACGAGAATTCCTTGCAGACGAGTGGAGAAGCTGCTACAAGCCGACCTCGGGGAAGATCAGTTCGGATTCCGCAGAAATGTTGCAACACGAGAGGCAATACTGACCCTACGACTTACTTAGAGGAAAGATTAAGGAAACGCAAACCTACGTTTCTAACATTTGTAGACTTGGAGAAAGCTTTCACAATGTTAACTGGAATACTCTCAAATTCTGAAGGTCGCAGGGGTAAAATACAGGGAGCGAAAGGCTATTTACAATTTGTACAGAAACCAGATGGCAGTTATACTAGTCGAGGGGTATGAAAGGGAATGAGTGGTTGGGAAGGGAGTGAGACAGGGTTGTAGCCTCCCTCTGATGTTATTCAATCTGTATATTGAGCAAGCAGTAAAGGAAACAAAAGAAAAATTCGGAGTAGGTATTAAAATTCATGGAGAAGAAATAAAAACTTTGAGGTTCGCCGATGACATAGTAAATCTGTCAGAGACAGCAAAGGACTTGGAAGAGCAGTTGAATGCAATGGATAGTGTCTTGAAAGGAGGATATAAGATGAACATTAACAAAAGCAAAACGAAGTTAATGGAATGTAGTCGAATTAAATAGGGTGATGCTGCGGGAATTGGATTAGGAAATGAGACACTTAAAGTAGTAAAGGGGTTTTGCTATTTGGAGAGGAAAATAACGGATAACGGTCGAAGTAGAGAGGATATAAAATGTAGACTGGCAATGGCAAGGAAAGCGTTTCTGAGGAAGATAAATTTGTTAACATCGAGTGATAGGAAGTCTTTTCAGAAAGTATTTGTATGGAGTGTAGCCATGTATGGAAGTGAAACGTGGACCATAAATACTTCAGACAAGAAAAGAATAGGTTTCGAAATGTGCTGCTACAGAAGAATGCTGAAGATTAGATGGATAGATCACGTAACTAACGAGGAGGTATTGAATAGGATTGGGGAGGAGTTTGTGGCACAACTTGGCAAGAACAAGGGATCGGTTGGTAAGACACTTTCTGAGGCATCAAGGAATCGTCAATTTAGTATTGAAGGGCAGCGTGTAGGGTAAGAATCGTAGGAGACCAAGAGATGAATACACTAAGCAGATCGATGTATGTTGCAGTAGGTACTGGGAGATGAAGAAGCTTGCACAGGATAGAGTAGCATGGAGAGCTGCTTCAAACCAGTCTCAGGACTGAAGACCACAACAACAACACTGAGTGGGACAAACGAAATGCGTGCAAAACGTAAACCTTGACGGCTGGAAGTGTCACAGTTACTATATCGTTCCGGTCTATTACGCTGTGGCCAAATGGATTTCACCTTCAAAACCCGGCGTTTCGACCCCACCTGCGGAGGACATTTTGAGTGAGGGATCGTAGATGCTTTGAGGGTCCGATTCACGCCTTGTCTCGGCAGTGACTACAGCAAAGCTCCGGTTCCGCACAGTGGCGTGACATCAAACGAACACGCAGGCGCAGCTGGCCGTTGTCGACTACAGTCATCATCGCATGGTGGAGGTCTGGTACACACCTTCTTCAAAAGCGGGACCCAGATTTCATTCAATTTCACGCCCACCTCTGTTTGGCGTTTCTTGCTGTGTGGTAAATGAACTTGGTGGTCCCCTGCCTGTAAGACATGTTCCGCATCAGCTGATGTCAGTCTTCCGTCTTCTGCAATTGCCCACGTGCTCTTAGAATCCTTTTTTGACCGTTGTTTTTGCAGTACCCACGTACACTTCTCCACAATTCACGGAATCCTATAAATTCCAGCTTTTCCCAGAGGATGGCGAGCATACTCGACCGATTGTAAGTCCTCTGGTACCTTCCGCCTGGGTGTGTAAGTTGTCGCAATGTTCCGCTTCATCCAGGTCATCGCTATGCAGTCGCTCGTATCTTCAATGGACGGCACGAAGATGTCAGATTTCACCGGCGCTTGAGGATTGTTACGGGTTCTACGCGGTGGTATTAACGCTCTTTGCACCTCAGTGAACGAATAACCACTCTTGAGCAATGCATTGCTGAGATGTTTTAGTTGTGCGCCAGGCAGCTGTCGTAAGCTACGATGATTGAGCAGCTGCATTCTCGTGATACAAAAGCCACTAATTGTTTTTCCGCAATTCCTGACGTTTTTTGCGTATTGCTCCTCACAAACGGCGCATAACGTCAATGTAATAATCCTGGTTGACCTTACGAACTTGAGGCAAAACTTCATGATGCACTACGCCACAGTAATTGAAAATAAAACAGTGAGCAAAACTTTCACATCTGGCGTGCTGTTTTCGGTCTCGGCTTTCCGGGATGCTTCCATTAAGAGGAGTAGGCTCTGGTTTCGACGTCACAGCCGTAAACCCGTGTTTCGTCACCAGCTATGACCTTTCGAGAAAATCAGGATCATCACTGACGTCATTAGAGAGCTCCTGAGCGATGCTCGTGCGACGGTTCCTCTGATCAAAATTGGGAAGTTTTTGAGCAAACTTCGCCGACATACGTCTCGTGCCCAAAAACATGCGAAAAAAATAGCATGACACGAGCCGACCGATATGCCAATATCCTCTGCAGCTTCTCTTACGGTAATTCGACTATTTTCCAAAACAATTTTCTCCAGGGCTTCGACGTTATCATCTGTTGTTGATGTGTTGGGGGCGACCAGAGAGAGATTCGTCATTGGCACCTTCTCGGCCATCTTGGAAGAGCTTGTACCACTTGTAAACTTTTTTTTTTTTACTTTGAGGAGAGTCACCGTATGCCACTCTCTACATTTAAAATGTTTTGGAGCACCTGATTCCATTTTTGACACAAACTCTGATGCAAATTCTGTGCTCCAATTTTTATAATAATCGAAAACCGCCGAGCACACTAACACACATCTAACCGTTCTGTCAAAAGCAAAGGAAGTGTCCTGTACAGTCGGAACTGTGATTATATGTTCGGGACATGTGTACGAACATAACAAACAAAAAATGGGTGGTGGAGTATAAGTTGCCTGCAAAGTTTGAAAAGTCACCTTACTTTTCGAACAGCCCTCTTACTTGATTGAGATTTTCACTCTGCAGCGGAGTGTGCGCTGATATGAAACTTCCTGGCAGATTAAAACTGTGTGCCGGACCGAAAATCGAACTCGGGAACTTTGCCTTTCGTGGACAAGTGCTCGACCAGCTGAGCTACCGAAGCACGACTCACGCCCCGTCCTCTCAGCTTTATTTCTGCCAGTACCTCGTCTCCTGCCTTTCAAACTTTACAGAAGCTCTCCTGCGAACCTTGCAGAACTATCGCTCCTGAAAGAAAGGATGTTGCGGAGACATGGCTTAGCCACAGCCTTGGCGATGTTTCCACAACGAGATTTTCACTCTGCAGCGGACCTTCTGTAAAGTTT
Organism: Schistocerca gregaria; assembly: GCF_023897955.1. Lineage (NCBI taxonomy): Eukaryota > Metazoa > Arthropoda > Insecta > Orthoptera > Acrididae > Schistocerca > Schistocerca gregaria. Next base: position 146,403,719 of record NC_064930.1, on the reverse strand, counting down.
GGAAGGTAGGAGACGAGACACTGGCAGAAGTGAAGCTGTGAGGACGGTCGTGAGTCGTGCTCGGGTAGCTCAGTTGGTAGAGCACTTGACCGCGAAAGGCAAAGGTCCCGAGTTCTAGTCTGTCTGGCACACACTTTTAATCTGCCAGTAAGTTTCAGCTCTCTTACTTGTTTGCTGTGGTCATGAACTCCCTGTCCGAATTCACCCTTCGTTTTCTTTACGACTTGAATAACACTGTGGATAGGATAATCAGTGTATCACTCCCTTCTTATCTACTGCATCCGTTTCATATTCTTTCACTCGGCTAACTGCAGCATGCCTTGTGTGCAACTTATGAGTAACGTTGTACTCGTATTTCTATCCGTGCTGCCGCGAGAATTTCAAAGGTTTTTCAGTGCACAATGGTTTCCCTAACTCTAGAAAATCTGTGAACGTGAATTTTCATTTCCTCCGTTTACAGTCTACGTGTCCGGAAATACTGCGTTGCGGTGGTCGGATGTGTAGGACATTGTGAACGTATAGCGCCTGCTAGCTATGCTGACCGCAATGATCTGCAGCGTTGGGGATTGCCTAAACGTTCAGAGCCAAAGGCAGTGTTGCGGTACCTAGTGCTCGAACACGGAACTCCGACGCATCTATGACGACCAATCACCTACCGCGATTTCTTCTATGGTCTTACATGTATATAATAACTAAACGTAGTTTATCTGTTTTCACGCCACAGACAAACACAAGCTGAGGTGACAAGTCATGGGATACCGCCTAATAGCGTGTCGGACCTCCATTTGCCCGGTATAGTACATGGACTCAATTAGTAGTGGGAAGTCCCCTATAGAAACATTGAGTCATGCTGCCAACATAGCCGTCCATAAACGCAAAAGTTTTGCCGGTGCAGGATTTTGTGCACGAACTGACCTGTTGATTATGTCCCATAAGTATTCGATTCGCGTCGAGGGATCTGGGTGGAGAAATAATTCGCTCGCTGGAATTTTGCGAAATGTTTTCCGCAGCATTAACGAACAATTGGGACCCGGTGACAAGACATTTTTTGGGAACACAAAGTCCATGAATCGAAGCAAATGGTCTTCAAGTAGCCGAACATAAACATTTTGCATCAGTGATCAGTTGAGTCGGAACAGAGGACTTAGTCCATGCCATGTAAACAAACCCCAGACCATTACAGAGCCACCACCAGCTTTAACAGTGCCCTCTTTGACAACTTGGGCCCATGGCTTCGCAGAGTCTGCGTGAGAGTCGAACCCTACCGTAAGATCTTACCAACTTATGTCGGGACTCAGGCGAGAAGGCCACAGTTCTGCGGTAGACTCGGGTCCAACTGATACGGTCACGAGACCAGGAGAGGCGTCGCGCTGTTAGCAGTCACACGTCCCACACTGATTTCTGCGGTTATGTCGCGCAGTGTTGCTTGTCTGTTAGCACTGACAACTATACGCAAACGGCACTGCTCCCGGTTGTTAAGTGAAGGCCGCCGGCCACTGAGCTGTAGTGACAGAAATTTGGCATTCGCCGCGCCCTATTGACACTGTGGATCTCTGAACACTGAATTCCCTCACGATTTTCGGAATGGAATGTCCAGTGTGTCTAGCTCGAACTAGCAGTTCGCGTTCTAGAGAGTGTTAACTCCCGTCTTGCGGCCGTATGTCCAGGTGTCTCTAAGAATCGACAGGCGCATTTCCTATGGGCTTTCGGCAGAGATTTGCAGTTTCGTTGGTGCAATGTGTACTTGGAGTTACCACAAACAAATACCGCTAATCGTGTTAGAATACATGAAATGTTGCTACACTTCATTAAATTAATCAACAGAACAGTTGCCAGTCGCGATGGCCGAGGGGTCCTAGGCACATCAGTCTGGAATCACACGACTGATACGATCGCAGGTTCGAATCCTGCCTCGGGCATGGATGTGTGTGATGTCCTTCGATTAGTCAGGTTTAAGTAGTTCTAAGTTCTAGGGGACTTATGATCACAGATGTTGAGTCCCATAGTGCTCAGAGCCATTTGAACCATTTTCTTCCATCCTGTAGATACATGTATAAAATTTGGCTCGGCGTTTTCTGATTTCGTCTGCTTTGTGTTCTCTTCATTCAAATGCCGTTTTTGTTGATTGCCCCGTAAATCTTCCTGAGAATTTTTCATTCCTGATTTTCTATTTCCATAATTTTTGAATCACCATCGTTTCAGCTGCGTAGATTGCTTCTGGAAGAGTTACTGTTCGATAGTGCCGTAATTTGGCGTCTGTCGAAATGCACTTCTCGTTGTAATGCGTCCACGTTTGCTTATAGGCTTTCTGCAGTTTGGTGATTGTTTAGTCATTGGCGATTCGGTTTAATCCTGGAGATTGCACAGTTTCTCCGAAGTATTTTAAATGGCACTTGTGCAATTTTACCGTGTTTTGTGATTGAAGGGCATTTATTTTCTGGCTGTCTTTCCATATATTTCGTTCGTTCGTTCTCTCTCTCTCTCTCTCTCTCTCTCTCTCTCTCTCTCCACTGCTGCTTCCGTTTTCAATAAGCTACCACAAGAAATCAAAGATCATAGCAGTAATTCACGATCTTTCAAACTGAAGCTGAAATCGAAACCTGGGTCACGCCTTCTATTCGGATGAATAGTTCCTTCAAAAATTAAGCTGATTCTTGGTGTATATGTTGATTGCGTTTAGTTAAAGTTACGGCTTGACTTTTTTCTTTTATCTGTTGCCACATTTATGTCGTAATTTCACGTTCTGACACGTCCAATGACCTTAGAGATTTGGTCCTACGGAACTAAACGTCTAAATAAATAAAATGAAAACATTCGGGGACATCTTGGTAAAAAACCTGAGTCATGGTTTGTCCGAGAGGAATAAAAGCTTTATGCACTATACTGCTACTGTCAGAAGATGAAAAATCTTCAGTGGTTTGAGTTGCTCATGCTAGCTTTTTTCAGTCGAGGGTAGCTCTCATTTTGCCACTGCTCACTATGTCGCTCTCTTTCAGCATCGCACTCAAAAATCCTAGGTACGTCACATGTGATGGCCGTACCATTCGTCGTCATAGGCAATGCTCTCAAGATGGCCAGCGCATTCATTGTTTTAGTATACTTTCTCCTCAGTTGTGATGTCTTTCGCCGCCACTTTTGTACAAACCTTTCGCGTGTCCAAATCTACGGTCAAAATATGATTTACGGTGGAAGTAAAATTAAAGCAATAACAACCCTCTGTCGCAAACATGAAGTCTCTTTGACCTGTGTTTCCGCAACTACTAACAGTGCCGTCATCAGAACTAAAACATTCAAACTGGCATGTCACGTATAAAATTCAAAAAAAAAAAAAAGTTGCCGAAACCTAGTTCAAAAATATTGATCATTTTGATTTGAGGCTCCTTGTGTTGGCCGCGTTTGCAGTTCAAATTGTTGGATGTGGTGTCCGCCAATTATGCGAAACGACGTTTTTCCTCTGTGGACCTTACATCCAGCTAGGTCAAAAAGACTTCATTTTTGCGACCGAGGGCTGTTACTGCTTTAGTTTTACTTCGTAACCGTCGCTGACACAGCAGCCGTGTTCAAAACTTTCACTGTAAAGTGCTTAACAGGCACCCATCCTTCTTACTGTTACACATTGGTCTGATCTCTGAAGAGCACATTTTCGGCGTCTTAAATTTTGTCTGTGTGACCGAGGTTGACCTTCGACGTATTCTCGGCCTTCAAAAATGACTTTCGCCAGTGCTGGTGATGACGAATGGTTGCACCATAGATCTGATCCAACTCGTGAAAGGTCAAAATCACGAACTCCCAAGGTTCAACGGAAAACTTAGTGGCTTAACGTTGCCCTAAATTCCGCTACCCCGTTTTCGTAACGCACGACTGAAACACAACTTCACATATGGCGCTCTCAAACTCTCACGATGGCCGTACGGTGCTAAAACTCGGACTGAGCATCTGGAAGAGATGAACGCACCGCTCTGCACAATTACAACTACACGGCGTTGCCAGATAGCTCGCAGTGTTAGCACTCCTATTACTTTTCTCACACATACCTCCTAAAAGAGCAGAGAGATGGCGTGACGACTCATGCATCGGTCACCCTGTATTATAGTGTGTGTGTGTGTGTGTGTGTGTGTGTGTGTGTGTGTGTGTGTGTGTGTGTGTGTGTGTGTGCGCGCGCGAAAGGCAACATGGTAAATTGTACAGTGTACATGGGAAATACACAAAAACGTACTTTTTTTTTTACAAAAAGTCTCTAGATAAACTTATGACTACTACATCTACATCGATACTCTGCAGATCAGATTAAAGTGCAGGAGGTTACTCGATCGTCCTTCACAATTATGTTATTTCAATCTCGTAAAGAACTAATACTTAAATCTCTCCATACCATCGCTGATTTCCCTTATTTTATCATGGTGATCGTTTCCCCTCTATGTAGATCGACGTCAGCAAGATATTTTCGCGTCCGAGGAGAAAGTTGGTGATGGGAATTCTATGAGAAGATTGCTCCGCAACGAAAAACTCCTTTGTTTTCGTGATGTCCACCCCAAATCGTGTATCATTTCAGTGACACTCTCACCCCCTATTTCGCGATGATACCAAACGTGCTACCCTTCGATGAACTTACTCCTGTTCTCAGTCAGTCCTATCTGGTAAGGATCCCAGACTGCACAGCAGTATGCTAAAACAGGACGGACAAACGTAGTGTTGACAGTCTTCTTAGTAGATCTGTTAAATTTTCTAAGTGTCCTGCCAATAAAACTCAGTCTTTGATTTGGCTTCCCCACAAAATTTTCTGCGTGTTCTTTCCAATGTAAGTTGTCCGCAGTTGTACTTCATAAGCATTTAGTTGACTTTACGGCTTTTAGATTGACTGATTTATCGTGTAACGCACATTTCGTTATTTAGGGTCAATTGCCAATTTTCCCACCGTACAGAAATATTTTGTAAACCGTTTCGCAATTTGTTTCGATCATCTGATGACTTTACTAGTCAATAAACGGCAGCGTCATCTGCAAACAACCGAAGACTGCTGCTCAGATTGTCTTCCAAATCGTCTATATACAAAAGGAACGGCAAAGGGCCTATAACACTACCTTGGGGAACGCCAGAAATCACTTCAGTTTTACTCAATAACTTTCCGTCAGTTACTACGAACTATGACCCCTCTGACAAGGTATAACTCATCCAGTCTTACAACTGAGACGATATTCCATAAGCACGCAATTTCACTACAAGCCGTTTGTATGGTATCGTGTCAAAAGGTTTCCGGAAGTCCGGAAATACGGAATGAATTTGAAATTCCTTGTCAGTAGCTTTCAACAGTTCGTGCGAGTCAAGAGTTAGTTGTGTTTCACAAGAACGGTGTTTCCTAAATCCGTGTTGACTGTGTGTCAGTAGACAGTTTCCTTCGAGATAATTCATAATGTTCGAACACAATATATGCTCCAGAAACCCGGTGTACATGGACGTTAACGCTATGGACCTGTTGTTTAGTGGATTACTCCTGCTACCTTTCTTGAATGTCGGTGTGAGCTGTGCAACTTTCCAGTCTTTGGGTACGGATGTAACGTAGAGTGAACGGTTGTGTATGATCGTCAAGCATGGAAGTGCTGCATCTGAAAGGAACCTAATTCGTACACAGTGTGGACCAGAAGACTTGATTTCATTAAGTGATTTAAGTTAAAAATGCCTTGCGGCTAGGGCACCCCGTCGGGTAGATCGCTCGCCAGGTGCAGGTCTTTCCATTTGACGCCACTTCGGCGACTTGTGCGTCGATGGGGATGAAATGATGATGGTTAGGACAACACCCAGTCCCTGAGCGGAGAAAATCTCCGATCGAGCCGGGAATCGAACCCGCTCGCGCTGACGACTCAGATACCGGGGGCCGGACGGTGATTTAACTTGCTTCACTATTTCGAGGATTCCAGAATGAGATTTTCACTCTGCAGCGGAGTGTGCGCTCCTGGCAGATTAAAACTGTGCGCTGGGCCGAGACTCGAACTCGGGACCTCTGTTAAATTTGGAAGGTAGGAGACGAGGTACTGGTAGAAGCAAAGCTGTGAGGACGGGGCTTGAGTCGTGCTTGGGTAGCTCAGTTGGTAGAGCACTTGCCCGCGAAAGGCAAAGGTCCCGAGTTCGAGTCTCGGCCCGGCACACAGTTTTAATCTGCCATGAAGTTTCACTTCGAGGACATTTACTTGTACATTAGTCATGTTGGCAGCTGCTCTTGATTCGAATTCTGGAATATTTACTTCGTCGTCTTCTGTGAAGGCATTTCGGAAGGTTGGGTTTAGTATCTCTGCTTTGACAGCACTGTCTTCGATAGTATGCCCATTGCTGTTGCACAGAGAAGGCATTGACTGTGTCTTGCCGCTAACGTACTTCACATACGACCAGAATATCTTTGGATTTCCTGCCATGTTTCGAGACAGTTTCGTTGTGGACACTGTTATAAGCATCTCGCATTGAGGTCCGCTCTAAATTTCGATCTTATGTAAGAGATGACCAGTTTTGGGGATTTTGCGTCTGTTTATAAATGACATACTTTTTTCTTTCGTTGTTTGTGCAACGGTGTTCTGACTCGTTTTGTGTGCCAAGGAGAAAAAGCCCGTCGTTCGTTCGTTCATTTATTTAGTATAAATCTATCAATTGCTGCCGATACTTTGAATTCAAGCCGTATCTGGTCTACTCTTATTGTTAACAGGGCATGAATGTTCTCAAAGTAGCTACGTTCAGACATGCCGTTCATACTGCCGCGTGTCTTACATTGTTTTGGACATTTTGCTGAGCACCAGTGTATTTAGTTTCGTGGGTGGGAAACGAAGCGTTTGGTGTAAGAGGCACCGCCATACTCATCAAAAGCTGGCTGGTGACCTACTGGTGAAACACATGGCTATTTTTAGCGTGTTAGATCATCATTGACACGCAGAGCTCAGTTGTCCATGAATGAATGAGACCGGACGACGTTTGAGCAACGTCTTTAAAAATCTATTCAGCACACGGGGGATTGAACATCACGGCCAGCGCAGAAACCTTATAGGCGCATGTCGCTAAAACGGTGCGCGTTTTAAATTTTTGTCACATGAAAAGGATTTCTTAAAAAAAAAATTCTTGTAAACATTCCAGAGTTTCACGTACTGCCTTGCTTTACACATTGTTTATGTACTTAGCAAACTACTGTACACTACACGTAACTGCTACTTCGTTCCAGTTTCGTCCATTTTTTTTTGCACGCGCAGTGTGCCCGGAATTCGTCCCGGTCGGTTTATTGTTTGCAGCTGGAAGTCTGTGCCACTGCTCTGTTACGTAAACAGAGGAGACCTTACGTCAACACTTTATCAAGAGTGCGTCTGCAGCAGTATCACATTGTTCACTGAACATTTTTCTTCCGCCACAGAGGTGTACTGTTTTTCAGTGAACGTCGGAAAATGACGAAACCCGCGCGTGGAATTTCCGCCTAATTTCAGGAATGGCAGCCGTCGTTAAATGTGGACTTTACCAATTTTATTTTCTGTTCAGCTCGCGTATCGACAAGCCAAAAACGACTACCTACACAGCATTAGTCGGAGGGAAGGTATATTCTTTAGGGGTGATAGTAATGCTGATTTTGTGCAGAACACTTCATATGGACATACGCTCTATTCGAATGATTTCCGAAATTAAAGACACAAAAAGTCAATTTTTCACATTTCTCTTGAATAACTGTAAAACCGCGCCCTGTGAGGAAAACGTGTCACAGTACAAAATTAGTATAAAATTAAACTTAAATTTTCTGCAAAAGAAATTCTTACTCATTTTTTTCCGTAGGCTGAATAATTTGCGTAAAGAGAGCGATAGAATACTGAAAAGGTAGCGCGATGCTCATCCACTTCAGCTTACGGTTTCTTTGTAGGACAATTTGAAGTCGTTTCTCAACTTGACTGACCGCAAGTATCATAGATCAAATTGTTAGTCTCCGATTTCTCTACACTGCTCTGGTATATTGTAAACAATGACGACGTGCTGAATAATGCAGAAAGTAACTATAACAGTGAACATTAAACGCGTTCTATCTTGTGAACCATTCGGAATAGGGAATATGTCCATGTGAAGGTTTTTGTTGGGAAATCACCAATACTGTTCTCTCAAAACATGTACTGACCCCCTGATTCAGCGTATATGCCTCCGTACAGCCTCTAATCAGTCTGTCTGTCTCTCTCTCTCTCTCTGTCTCTGTCTCTGTCTCTGTCTCTGTCTCTTTCTTTCTCTCTCTGTCTCTTTCTTTCTCGGTCTCTCTCTCTCTTTCTCTTTCTTTCTCTGTCTCTCTCTCTCTTTCTCTTTCTTTCTCTCTCTCTCTGTCTCTCTCTCTTTCTCTTTCTCTCTCTCTCTCTCTCTCTCTCTCTCTCTCTCTCTCTCTCTCTCTCTCTCTCTCTCTCTTACTGTCAGATATCATCCGTGGGGTGTATGGTCGTACCTGATAATTACCGTACTGTTTCCTCGCAATAGAGATTCCCTAAATGTACCCAACAGCTTTTTGCGGAAACTACATCCTCTTTCTTCCACGGATCCCCACTGAAACTGCCTGATGCTCTCTGCCGACCGAACTAGGTGGCGCAGCGGTTACTACACTGCACTAAACATTCGGGAGGACGACGGTTCAAACCCTTGTCCGGCCATCCTGCTCTAGGTTTTCCGTGATTTGCCTAAATCGCTTCAAGCAAATGCCGGGATGGTTCCTTTGAAAGGCCACGACCGACTTCCTTCCCCTTTTCTCCCCTAATGCGATGCGACCTATGACTGCTCTGTTGGGTCCCCTCCTCCAAATCAAGCAGCTAACCCCCTGTCACCCTCTGTATCAACTTGGTAAGAACCCTACCGGAGCGTCTCCGAATTCTTCTCATGCCCGCCATTCCTCGTTCTCGATAAGGACTCCATACACTGCACAACACACTCTAGGAGTGATCGCGCTGGTGTCTTGTCTACGATCTCTTTTGCAGTAGCGTCGCATGTTACCAGAACCCTCCCTCCCTCCCTCCCTCCCTCCATCTAATACTGTCCATACACTGCACAACACACTATAGGAGTGATCGCGCTGGTGTCTTGTCTACGATCTCTTTTTGCAGTAGCATCGCATGTTACCAGAACCCTCCCTCTAGTACTGATTTATCGTGATCGTCCCGTTACACGTCGCATTTTCGTACGATTTCGTAATATTTCAGCGATTTCACATGCTGTTAGACATTCGGTACTCATCTTAAAATGGAAAACTGTCGAATTCCTTCCATTAAGCGTGGCCAATACCTTGGATTTACCAAATGGAAATAGTGACCAAGTCCGTTTGGTTTCTGTGCGATGACAATACTTCTCTGAGGATAGCACGGTTGTAGGAATCGGGTTTGTCAGTTTTACTTCTGGTTGTCACTCTCAGATCGTGATGACTCAATGGAGACTCTTCGACTATCTCACAGCCTGTTATGGTAGTGAAAATTCTTACGTCATTTCTCCTATTACAGCTCTACACTGTGCCAAGGTGCCAAGCCTGTCACCTGAAGATTGCGATTCCGTGAAGTTTCCAAAGCCATCGGTTCACATTCGCACGTACAGCAGTGTGGTTCCAAAAGGGACACTTCTGTCAAGAAATCTGTCTAGGACTACTGTCCGAGCATTAGTGTAAATGTCAGACACAGTCGCTGGTGTCGACACAGGTCGTGGTGGTAGCCCGCATTTCGTATCGTCGACAGTGGAGCAGTTGGAGGTGCAAGAGAACAGGAGTGCCAGCTTGAAGACCAGTGAGTGTAGTGGGTGATCGCCGATGTGACTGCGTGCTGGTCTGAGGTTGGAGGCTGGGATCAGCGATGCTGCAGCACTGGTTCCACTCGCTGCAGAAGGCGCACTCGGAGGACCTGGACGTGGTGAGCCCCGTGGAGGAGGAGGGCGCGACCCACCACCACCACGGCCACCACCACCACCACCACCCACTCTTCAGACACAGGAGGAAGGTACACTTGTGCAGACTTGGCCTGGATTGAGCTTCTAGTAGCTGGCTTCTCCGCACCGCTTGCTGTAGACCCAGACCCGTTACAGTGCGACTAAGCGTGGCGTAATGGATGGTCGTGTGTGGGTCTGGGAGCTTTCGTGGTTTTTCTTTTTGCACTGCAGGTGTAAAAGCGTTCAATGCTTTCATTATAAAGACTGTGACACACACACACAGTGTGAGTGGGGTTGGGAAAGGGGCTTTCAGTGCTGCGTGTTGTCAGCTGTTGTCATGGTCCAACTTTTGCAGAGACTAATGATACTGAACTGACACCAGACCGTATATTGGGACAGTTTCGATGAGCGTGAGCATAGTAATGAAGGGGCCAGGAGAATGTAACTTCTCCCAGTGAGTGAGTGAAAAAAAGCACTCCGTCTTGAGGCCACGAGTGGCCTACCGGGACCATCCGACCGCCGTGTCACCCTCAGTGGAGAATGCGGATTGGAGGGGCGTGCGGTCAGCACATCGCTCTCCCGGTCGTTATGTTGGTATTCTTGACCGAAGCCGCTACTATTCGGTTGGCTCCGAAAAACGGCGACAGCGCATGGCGGCCTGGATGGTCACCCATCCAAGTGCCGACCATGCCCGACAGCGCTTAACTTCGATGATCTGACGGAAACCGTTGTATCCACTGCACCAAGGCCGTTGCCACAACATTCAGAAATAAGAAATTTTTATTTCTACTACTGTCGCTGGCAGCCTATAAGTTTCTCTACATCGGTTGGAATTACAGCGCGTTTCAAAAAGAACGATCTCATTTGAAAACTTACTATTTATCGAAAAAACCTATTACAAAGATGGGATTCATTGTAAAATACTCACAAAAAAACCTTAAAACTTCCAGCCAAGCTATTACAAATGCTACGTGTGTCCACCGGCACGATCATCATCTGCACGATAGATAAATTCGTCATAGACTTCACACAGCGTGTCAGCTTCTACAGAAGTTATGGCAGCTGGTATTCTATTCTTCACTCTTCTCTGTCACGAGGTGAAGGACAAAGGAACGTGCTTCCCTTCAAATATCTACTGAACTCCTCCCGAACAGCCCATGTAGGCCAAACGGTACCGACCGGCCGCCGTGTCATCCTCAGCGCATAGGCGTCATTACATGCAGATATGGAGGGACACGTGGTCAGCACACCGCTCTCCCGGCCGTACGTCAGTTTACGAGACAGGAACCTCTTACTTAAGTAGCTCCTCAGTTTGCCGCACACGGGCTGAGTGCACCCTGCTTGCCAACAGCGCTCGGCAGACAGGGTGGTCACCCACCGTAGTGCTAGCCCAGACCGACAGCGCTTAACTCGGGTGATATGATGCGAATCGGTGTTACCATTGCGGCAAGGCCGTCGGCGCCTTCAAGTGTGACCACAAGAAAAAACGACACGGGGTGATGTCTGGCGACCTCTGGACGCCAAGAATGCAGCGCAGCGCGAGTCTCTGGTTCCATTTGCCATGTGGAGCCTCGAGGCAGTGTGTCATACAATGAGAAACTGACGAACTTCGTTGTATTACTGTGGTGGAGCTCCATCCTGTTGAAAAGTGAAGTCGCCAGAGACCTACTGAAGTTGTGGAAAGAAAAACAGTTGTGCACTATTTGAAGACAGCTCGACCCTGAACAGAGCGCCCTCCAAAATCACTAGACGTGACCCTTCCTACTTCCTTTTTCCGGGAATGTTTGAAGGGGAGTGTCTTCATCTGCTCTTTGCGTCATGACAAAAAATAAGTGCAGAACATAATAAAAGGCGCCGAAAGCAGATACATTGTGTAAAGTTAATGTCAAATTTAGCTATCTTCTAGGCGTTCGTCGTGCTTCTGCTGCACACAGAGCATTTGTAATAGCATAGCTACGACTTCAAAATTTTATATATTGCAGTTCGATGCTTTTAGTATGCATTTATCAATAAAAACTGACTTGTGAAATAGGGTGATCATTTTTCAAAAACGCTTTATTCTTGACGGGGTAAGCACTTCCTAACTGCAATGGTCACAAAGTCATCCTAAGGTCTGCAATTGGGTCCGTCAGTTAGCAGATGCGTGTTTTCGAAATGCACTATGTGCAATAATTTCTACTCTTGGACAAGAAATCTGGCTCGAAACAGGCGTTATTGTTATCTGAAATGAAATTTTTATCTCAAAGAAAAGGAAAACCACCGTGTCCACAGTTGCCTATGAACTTGAACAACCTTCACTTGATCCTTTTGCTGCAAAGTGTCTTTCTCTGCAAAATATCATTAATAAGCGAGAAAAAGTGTTCAGCAATAACTGCTGAGATCCGTGTGTCTCTTCCATACCTCTCTTATATAAAAAAAACAAAAAGCTCACATTTGAATGGCGAACAGATAAGTTGGCGCTAAGGGAAAACAACGATGGACTCTGTAGCAACACGTTTCATCAGCTTAAGTGATATCCTCAGCGGATATTTCTTTGTTGCCTGAAAATTTTTCCTTTGGTCACAGGGTTGGTTGTTGGGCGCCAACATTGGGAAGACACTCATAAAACCTACAGTGGCACACCGTTTCGAGGAAGGCGGTGTCCAGACTGTTTTACTGTTGGACTTCCGAGAAAGTAGACTAAGACAAGAAAGAACGACGCACCACGTCAGAATTACCGAATGGGTCGGTCGTCGGTAGATGTGATGTACTCGTACAGACAAACGTAAGATTACAATTTCGGAAAAGGAACTCAATGATTTATTGGAGAGAGAGAGAGAGAGAGAGAGAGAGAGAGAGAGAGAGAGAGAGAGCGTTACAGATTGAGTATGTCACTGACAAGTTGATCTATCTCTGGCCATTAGACAACCGGTTTTTGGGTTTGGTGTTGATTAGCTGTTTTTGGATGACCTCCAGAGAGAGATCTTGCCAAATTCTGTCCAACCGGCGCGTAAGAGGATCAACACCCCGTGCCGGTCTGAGGGCTCTGCCCATGATGCTCCAAACCTTCTCAGTTATGGAGTATCCGGCGACGTCGGTGGCCGAGGTAGGTCTGGGCGAGCACGAAGGCAAGTAGTAGAAAGTCCGCCATTTGCGGGCAGGCGTTATCCTGCTGGAATGTACACCCAGGATTGCTTGCCATGAAGGGCGACAAAACGTGGCGCAAAATGTCGTCAGCTTACCGCTATGCTGTCAGGGTGAAGCGGATGACAACCGCAGACGCCCTGCTATGAGAATAAACGGCACCCCAGACCAGCACTCCGGATGGCGAGCAGTGTGGCTGGCGAAAGCCGTGTTGGTTTCCCTACAGCTGGGGCATCTCCAGCCACGCCTTGGCTGGTCACTGGGGCTTTCGAAGTGAGACTCATCACCGCAGACAACTCCACTCCACTCCATTCAGTGAGAACCCAGCCGTGGTCTCAGGTCTCGCTTCCGGTCATAGGAGGACCCCTTCGGTTGTCGTCCCACGGCACCCTACGAGGACAGGAACACGTCGAGAACGTCCTGCACCCACCTCGTCCTGTTGGCCTTACTGATGACGAGCTGTCCTGCGCTTAAAATTCAGCAAGATAACGACCGCCCGCAAACGACGAGAGTTGCTATTGCTCGCCTCCGTCCGTGCCACACCCTCTTACCTTTGCCAGCAAGATCGCCAGATGTCTCCCCCAGTTGAGAATGTTTGGAGAATTGTGGGCAGCGCCTCGAAACCAGCTCGGGATTTTGATTATTTGACGCGCCAACTGGACAGAATTGGGCACCGCTTCCTGAGGACATCATCTGATAACTCTGCCAATTAATGCCAAGCCAAACAATCGGTTGCTTGAGGGCCAGAAGTGGACCAACGCGTTACTGACTTGCTCCGTTTGTGAAGGTCTCTCTCTCTCTCTCTCTCTCTCTCTCTCTCTCTCTCTCTCTCTGGAATATAAAAAACTCCAATTTTTTTTCTGAAGTTATAGTAATTCGGTCGTACATGTACATTACAGCTACCGTGTCATTCGAATACTTTCCCAAGCACGGGATCCCAGGTTCGATTCCCGGCGGGGTCAGGGATTTGCACCTGCCTCGAGACGACTGGGTCTTTGTTATCATATCATCATCATCATCATCATCATTCATGAAAGTGGCGAAATTGGACTGAGCAATGGTTTGGAATTCCTACAGGCGCTGATAACCGCGCCCATGGCGATGATAATTCTTCGTGATGATGATGATGATGATGATGATGATGATGTCTTTCGTCGTACAATTTCGTTGGTGAAACAATCCAGGTGACCTATGCATAATTCTGAAATCAACGACCATGAAAAAAGAAAGCCATGTAAACGCTAGAAACATAGCCATACCCTGAAGTTGGCTGTAACGTTTTCTACCGTGAATTACGCCTAACATAAACTTGGTACGTAGTAGAACAGAGGATTAGAAGTTACTGCACGAAACACCAACTACTTCCGTGCGTGTGTACAGCTTTCCGCAGGACATACAATTTTCTGCTTATAAAAGTTATGTTCTTACTGGTGACTGGTTTCATTTGAGACTGAATAATTGGCATTTTTGGAAGCCAGCAGTTTGACTTGTTTCTGCTTGGTACTTACTTTTTGGTGCTTTTTGCTTTTTTTCTGCACTTAGTTACTCTAAGTTACTTGGATACATATTTATATCACTGTAGTGTTAAACGTGCACACTCGAGATAATGGTGGTTATTGGAATGAAAAAAAAAACCCGCATGTAGCTCGAGCGTCGTTCGTGATTGTTCATACTCAGCGTTCGTTCAGGTACTTGCTTGCCAGTGGTGTTAATCGTACAGTACTACACTATGCTATACTATATTACAAAACAGAATAGAAACAGAATGTATTTGACGTTCTAGCGTCTCGTGGTCGCCTTTCTGTTTCCTCATTTTTTTCGGCCATATCCGTGACACTCCAGTGGGTCAGACAAACCGGCGACCATTCGCGCTGCCATTCTCCATTTACCTGATACTGCTGTGTGGCGTGGCTGACACATCTCCCTTTGTAGACCAGTATCGCAGCAACGAATAAAAGTCCACCGCTTCCTGTACCTACGACTAAACCTATATGATCATCCTATTTTATATACGTACAAAGTGCTAAACACATGTATTTTAACGATTTGGCAAATCCAAAATGTCACTCGTTCATACTGCAGAAATAAGGTGCTATGTTTTCCGCTTGGAGACACGTCTGTTCCCTTAACGGTCAAATACTGTCACATTTGAGCCGGTGGTAAGTATGACGCTATTAATGAACCCAAAACGGACAGATGCTGTCTGTGGGTCCCTTGTGGAACACTGTTTAGGCCGTGACGTCGTCGTAAAAAATTCAGGCGCTGCATCTACATCTACATCTACATCTACATGACTACTCTGCAATTCACATTTAAGTGCTTGGCAGAGGGTTCATCGAACCACAATCATACTATCTCTCTACTATTCCACTCCCGAACAGCGAGCGGGAAAAACGAACACCTAAACCTTTCTGTTCGAGCTCTGATTTCTCTTATTTTATTTTGATGATCATTCCTACCTATGTAGGTTGGGCTCAACAAAATATTTTCGCATTCGGAAGAGAAAGTTGGTGACTGAAATTTCGTAAAAAGGTCTCGCCGCGACGAAAAACGTCTATGCTGTAATGACTTCCATCCCAACTCGTGTATCATATCTGCCACACTCTCTCCCCTATAACGCGATAATACAAAACGAGCTGCCCTTCTTTGCACCCTCTCGATGTCCTCCGTCAATCCCACCTGGTAAGGATCCCACACCGCGCAGCAATATTCTAACAGAGGACGAACGAGTGTAGTGTAAGCTGTCTCTTTAGTGGACTTGTTGCACCTTCTAAGTGTCCTGCCAATGAAACGCAACCTTTGGCTCGCCTTCCCGACAATATTATCTATGTGGTCCTTCCAACTGAAGTTGTTTGTAATTTTAACACCCAGGTACTTAGTTGAATTGACAGCCTTGAGAATTGTACTATTTATCGAGTAATCGAATTCCAACGGATTTCGTTTGGAACTCATGTGGATCATCTCACACTTTTCGTTATTTAGCGTCAACTGCCACCTGACACACCATACAGCAATCTTTTCTAAATCGCTTTGCAGCTGATACTGGTCTTCGGATGACCTTACTAGACGGTAAATTACAGCATCATCTGCGAACAACCTAAGAGAACTGCTCAGATTGTCACCCAGGTCATTTATATAGATCAGGAACAGTAGAGGTCCCAGGACGCTTCCCTGGGGAACACCTGATATCACTTCAGTTTTACTCGATGATTTGCCGTCTATTACTACGAACTGCGACCTTCCTGACAGGAAATCACGAATCCAGTCGCACAATTGAGACGATACCCCATAGCTCCGCAGCTTGATTAGAAGTCGCTTGTGAGGAACGGTGTCAAAAGCTTTCCGGAAATCTAGAAATACGGAATCAACTTGAGATCCCCTGTCGATAGCGGCCATTACTTCGTGCGAATAAAGAGCTAGCTGCGTTGCACAAGAGCGATGTTTTCTGAAGCCATGCTGATTACGTGTCAATAGATCGTTCCCTTCGAGGTGATTCATAATGTTTGAATACAGTATATGCTCCAAAACCCTACTGCAAACCGACGTCAATGATATAGGTCTGTAGTTAAATGGATTACTCCTACTACCCTTTTTGAACACTGGTGCGACCTGCGCAATTTTCCAATCTGTAGGTACAGATCTATCGGTGAGCGAGCGGTTGTATATGAGTGCTAAGTAGGGAGCTATAGTATCAGCGTAATCTGAAAGGAACCTAATCGGTATACAATCTGGACCTGAAGACTTGCCCGTATCAAGCGATTTGAGTTGCTTCGCAACCCCTAAGGTATCTACTTCTAAGAAACTCATGCTAGCAGATGTTCGTGTTTCAAATTCTGGAATATTCCATTCGTCTTCCCTGGTGAAGGAATTTCGGAAAACTGCGTTCAATAACTCCGCTTTAGCGGCGCAGTCGTCGATAACAGTACCATCGGCACTGCGCAGCGAAGGTATTGACTGCGTCTTGCCGCTTGTGTACTTTACATACGACCAGAATTTCTTCGGATTTTCTACCAAATTTCGAGACAATGTTTCGTTGTGGAACCTATTAAAGGCATCTCGCATCGAAGTACGTGCCAAATTTCGCGCGTCTGTAAATTTTAGCCCATCTTCAGGATTTCGCGTTCTTCTGAACTTCGCATGCTTTTTCCGTTGCCTCTGCAACAGCGTTCGGACCTTTTTTTGTGTACCACGGGGGATCCGTTCCATCTCTTACCAAATTATGAGGTATGAATATCTCAATTGCTGTTGCTACTATATCTTTGAATTTGAGCCACATCTCGTCTACATTCGCATAGTCAGTTCGGAAGGAATGGAAATTGTCTTTTAGGAAGGCTTCTAGTGGTACTTTATCCGCTTTTTTAAATAAAATTATTTTGCGTTTGTTTCTGATGGATTTGGAAGAAATGGTATTGAGCCTAGCTACAATGACCTTGTGATCACTAATCCCTGTATCAGTCATGATGCTCTCTATCAGCTCTGGATTGTTTGTGGCCAAGAGGTCAAGTGTGTTTTCGCAACCATTTACAATTCGCGTGGGTTCGTGGACTAACTGCTCTAAATAATTTTCGGAGAATGCATTTAGGACAATCTCGGAAGACGTTTTGTGCCTACCACCGGTTTTGAACAAGTATTTTTGCCAACATACCGAGGGTAGGTTGAAGTCCCCACCAACTATAACCGTATGAGTGGGGTATTTATTTGTTACGAGACTCAAACTTTCTCTGAACTGTTCCGCAACTGTATCATCGGAGTCTGGGGGTCGGTAGAAGGAGCCAATTATTAACTTAATTCGGCTGTTAAGTATAACCTCCACCCACACCAATTCGCACAGAGTATCTACTTCGACTTCACTACAAGATAAACCACTACTGACAGACACCAACACTCCACCACCAATTCTGCCTAATCTATCTTTCCTGAACACCGTCTGAGACTTCGTAAAAATTTCTGCAGAACTTATTTCAGGCTTTAGCCAGCTTTCTGTACCTATAACGATATCAGCTTCTGTGCTTTCTATTAGCGCTTGAAGCTCAGGGACTTTTCCAGCGCAACTACAACAATTTACAACTATAATTCCGACTGTTCCTTGATCCAAGCACGTCCTGTAATTGCCAAGCACCCTTTGACATTGCAGCCCATCCCGCACTTTCCCGAGGCCTTCTAACCTAAAAAACCGCCCAGTCCACGCCACACAGCCTCCGCTACCCGTGTAGCCGCCAGCTGAGTGTAGTGAACTCCTGACCTATTCAGCGGAACCCGAAACCCCACCACCCTATGGCGCAAGTCAAGGAATCTGCAGCCAATACGGTCGCAAAACCGTCTGAGCCTCTGATTCAGACCCTCCACCCGGCTCTGCACCAAAGGTCCGCAGTCGGTTCTGTCAACGATGCTGCAGATGGTGAGCTCTGCCTTCATCTCGTAAGCAACACCGGCAGCCTTCACCAAATCAGATAGCCGCTGGAATCCAGAGAGAATTTCCTCAGATCCAAAGCGACACACGTCATTAGTGCCGACATGTGCCACCACCTGCAGCTGGCTGCACCCTGTGCTCTTCATGGCATCCGGAAGGACCCTTTCGACATCAGGAATGACTCCTCCCGGAATGCACACGGAGTGCACACTGGATTTCTTCCCCTCCTTAGCCGCCATATCCCTAAGGGGCCCCATTACGCGCCTAACATTGGAGCTCCCAACTACCAGTAAGCCCAACCTCTGCGATTGCCCGGACCTTGAAGGCTGAGAATGATCCTCTGAAACAGGGCAGGCAGCTGCATCTGGCTCAGCCAGAGACAGTGCCTGAAACCGGTTTGTCAGACGCACCGGGGAGGCTTTCTGGTCAGCTTCCGGGGACGCCTTTCGCTGCCTGCCACGCCTTGGAACGACCTCCCAATCAACCACAGGCGAGGGCTCAGCCCCACTGCGGGCAGCAACCGGGGCAACCACAGCGGCAGACCGATCTGGGGACAGACGGGATGAGGTTGACATCCCCGTGATACCCGAGTCCGGCTCCCCACAGTGGTGCCCATTGGCAACAGCCTCAAGCTGCGCGACCGAAGTCAGCGCCGATTGCAGCTGTGAGCGAAGGGATGCCAAGTCAGCCCTCATCCGAACACAGCAATCGCAGTCCCTGTCCATTCTAATCGATGTTTAACAACAGTTACTGAAACACGAGTCGGTGCCTAGATAACGCAAGCGGAACACGCAAAGAATGTATCAACTAACCTGTACAAATGCCTAACGACTGCGCTACAATCTGCTGAATTTACGATTACAGTAACTAAAACTCGAAATTGCACCTCCTATACGAAACTCACACGCAATTTGAATAAGAATCTACGAAGTAAACACTAAAGCGCGATGCTACAACTGTCAAATACTATAATACGCCCGAAATATACGAATTAAACAATGCAAGTACCCAAAAACACGCAAAGAAATTAATTAAACTATGTAACAAATAAGTAAGCTAGGGTTATACGACTTGCTGCTGCAGCTGCTTATCCAACGGCGGCAGGGAGCACACTGACTGGCCAACCGACTCTGGCCGTTCACAACAAAAACAGAAGACAGACGACTACGCGAATTTACACTATTCAGGTACTAAGGCGCGATGCTACAACCCTCAAATACTATAATACGCCCGAAATATACGAATTAAACAATGCAAGTACCCAAAAACACGCAAAGAAATTAATTAAACTATGTAACAAATAAGTAAGCTAGGGTTATACGACTTGCTGCTGCAGCTGCTTATCCAACGGCGGCAGGGAGCACACGTTGTTACTCTGCTGTTCACAATAAAGTGCCTGGCACAGGCTTCAATGAAGCACCTTAAAGCTGTCTCCCTACTGTCACACTCTCGAATTGCACGAGGCAAAAACGAGCACTTAAATTTTTCTGTGCGAGCCCCAATTTCCCTTATTTTATCGTGATGGTTATTTCTCTCTATATTGGTAGGCGACAACAGAATGTCTTCACAATCGGAGCAGAAAACTGGTGATTGAAATTTCTTGAGAAGATCCCATCGCAACGAAAAACGTCTTCGTTTTAATGACTGCCACTCCAATTCACGTATCATGTATGTGACACTATCTCCCCAGTTTGGCGATAGTACAAAAGGAGCTGCCCTTCTTTGTACTTTTTCGATGTCATCCGTCAGTCCCACCTGATGCGGATCCCACACCGCACAGCAGTACTCCAGAATAGGGCGGACAAGCGTGGTGTAAGCAGTCTCTTTAGTAGACCTGTAGCACCTCCCAAGTGTTCTGCCAATGAATCGCGCAGTCTTTGGTTTGCTCAAGCCGCAACATTATCTGTGATCGTTCCAATTTACGTTATTTGTAATTGTAATCCCCAAGTTTTAAGTTGAATTTAGGCCCACAGCCTTTAGGTTTGTGTGACTTATCGCGTAATCGAAATTCAGCTGATTTCTTTTAGTTCTCATGTGATTAACTTCACACTTTTCCTTATTCAGGGTCAATTGCCACTTTTCGCACCATACAGATACCTTATCTCAATCATTTTGCAAGTCATTTTCTTCATGTGATTACTTTACAATATGGTAGATGACAGCATCATCTGCAAACAATGTAAGACGGCTACTCAGGTTGTCTCCTATGTCGTTAACATAGATCAGGAACAGTAGAGGGCCTATAACACTTCCTTGAGGAACCCCGGATATTACTTCTGTTTTACTCGAAGACTTTCCGTCTATTACTACGAACTGTGACCTTCCTGGACATGAAATCACGAATCCAGTCGCACAACTCAGCCATATTCCGTAGGTACGCACTTTGGTTAGAAGACGGTTGTGAGGAACGGTGTGGAAACGCTTCTGGGAAACTAAAAAGATGGAATTAGCTCTTTATAGTCATGAAATAATAAGTACTGTCGACAGGGGATGTCAAATTGATTCCATATTTTTAGATTTCCAGAAGGCTTTAGACACCGTTTCTCTCAAGCGTCTTCTAAACAAATTGCGTGCCTACGGAATATCGCCTCAGTTATGCGACTGGATTCGTGATATCCGGTTAAAAAGTTCACAGTTCGTAGTAATAGACGGGACGTCATCGAGTAAAACAGAAGTAATATCCGGCGTTCCTCAAGGAGGTGTTACAGGTCCTCAATTGTTCTTGATCTATATTAACGACATAGGAGACAACCCGAGTAGCCGTCTTACATTGTTTGCAGATGATGTCGAATACCGTCTTGTGAAGTTACTAGATGACCAAAACGAGTTCCAAAATGATTTAGAGAAGGTATATGTATGGCGCGGAAAGTGGCAGTTGACCCTGAATAAAGAAAAGTGTGAAAGAAATGCGCAAAATTTCGATTACGCGGTAAGTCATAAAAATCTGAAAGCTGTAAATTCAACTAAATGCTTAGAGACGACAATTACAAATAACCTAAACTGGAACGATCACATAGATAATATTGTGGGTAGAGCAAACCAATGACTGCGATTCATTGGCAGAACACTTGGAAGGTGCAACAGGTCTACCAAAGAGACTGCTTACACCAAGCTTGTCCGCCCTATTCTCGAATATTGCGGTGCGGTGTGGGATCCGCATCAGGTGGGACTGAAGGATGACATCGAAAAAGTACAAAGAAGGGCAGCTCGTTTTGTATTATCGCGAAGTAAAAGAGAGAGTGCCACAGACATAAGTGAATTGGAATGGCAATCATTAAAACAAATGTGTTTTTCGTTGCGACGGTATCTTCTCACGAAATTTCAATCCTCAGTTTTCACATCCGATTGCGGAATGTCTCTGTTGGCATCCCCCTATGTAGGGAGAAATTATCATCACGATAAAATAACAGAAATCAGGGCGCGCACAAAAAAAAGGTAAAGCGCGACTTCTTCCTGCCCGCCGTTCGAGAATGGAATGGTAGAGATAGCTTGAAGGTGGTTCATTGAACCCTCTACTAGGCACTTTATTGTGGGTAGCAGAGTAATCACGGAGATGTAGATGCAGAGAATTCTCGACGGCCTTCGATCTAAAAGCGAGAAGCGTTCAGTAAGTAATTTCAACACTTTATTTCTTTTTTGAAAGTGGGTTGCTTTTATTCGGGTCCAAGACGGCCCTGAGCACTGTGGGACTTCACATCTGAGGTCATCAGTCCCCCGTAACATAGAGCTATTTAAACCGAACTAACCTAAGGACATCACACACACCCTTACCCGAGGAAGGATTCGAACCTGCGACCGTAGCGGTCGCGCGGTTCCAGAGTGTAGCACCTAGAACCGCTCGGACACTTCGGCCGGCTTTTATTGAAGATTCGAATGCCCCAGATTATTCACCACTCTTTTGGCTATAAAACTATTTTTTTCAATTTCATCTCCGTTCAATGCGGAGGCCCTATACTACATATTAATGCGAGGGCTTGTCTGCTCGTTACTGGTAGAGGTTCGGAGCCAACCTCGTGTGAATTAGTAAGCTTCTCATCATCCATGTATCACTTCCCGGGCGAGTGCATCCTTCATTCCCCAGCCTCGTAACAGGGAAGCAATTCCTTCATTGCCCTTTACGGCCTCCTCCTAGGCGGCGAGGAAGATAGCGGGCAGAGACCTACGAGTGCGCCAGCGACAGCGACACCGACACCGACATAGACGTCCAGTCGAGCAGCGAGGCTTGTGGTCCGACGGTCACCTCGAATGAGTGTCTCCTCACGTTCCAACACTGCACGAGTCAGCTTTGTTGCGATTATGGACAGACGCCTCGCCCGACGACTCGCCGTGCTTTTGTTCACCCGCGAGCGCCTCTGAAATATCTGCGATGCTGTCGTTTTCCGCCAATGCGAACGCGATGACATCGTTGTGCTTGGAAAGCAGCTCAGTAATAAACGCCACTTTGAATTTTAGAGTTTTTTTTATATTTTGACGACTTGCACCTTGCAAGACACTGCTGCAACAAGGGAAGTAGCCAGGATGTTTTAATTTTATCATCAAATTTGTTATCCCACGTGCATGTTCCATTTTAGCGAGTTCCAACAGGTTCTTTCACTTTTTATTATTCTGATGATGGTAGCTTGACTTCCGAAACGCGTCAATCTTAGTGTTTTACACTATAAACAAGTGGCTGAGCCGATATATTTTTTTAACATTGACATATCGCGGTGATGCACAACAAATTCCAGATTTGTCGAACCGAAATTGGCAGAGAGAGAGAGAGAGAGAGAGAGAGAGAGAGAGAGAGACAAAAGCGTTGGATTACTTAATTGAGCGCAACGTCGTACTTGTACACGTCGTAAATTCTGCGCCCACCGTACGCGTTTTCTCGCAGAGCATCGCAGTGTGGCAGGTAGCAGACGTCAGCTGAGAGCTAAGACCCGCTCTGGCGCACAGGTAAATTCGCGCCTTACGCCGCGCCGTGTATCCCTTCAGCGCGGAGGCAGACTCGCTGCGTGCTGTCGCATTGTTCTGCCGGGAATGCCGTCGCCGGACTATTGTTCTGCCTGCTGTCTGCTGGCGGGCGGATTACGCGGCCGCTGCACTAAATCCCTCCCCGCTCCAGTGTGGGCGGGGAAGTCCGATTGCCGCTGCTGCCTACGAGAGGGCGGGTGTTCGATGCCGGGCAGGGGCGAGCTGACTTACGTTATCCGCACTCTGTGTCGAGATAAGAAAGTGGAATGTCGCGTAGGAGCGGCCGTACCTGAACCGTATTTCCTGGCCGTGCTGTAGAAGTTGTACGCAGTATCTCCTGATATAAAAGTCAGTACAAATTTGAAAACATAATAAAACACGGAATAATGTAGATAGAGGTAAAAAGTGACACACATGCTTGGAATGACATGGGGATTCATTAAAACGAAAAACGAAGTTCACAAAATGTCCGACAGATGGCGCTGGACAGCAAAACGTCAGTGACAGCGCGTGACAATCGTGTATAAAAGGAGCTGTAATGAGAGAGAGAATCAGATGCGCCAGCAGTCGCAGCATGTTGACGTCACCTGAAAAGGCGCTTTTAGTATCATAGGAATGGGGAATGTGCTAGTTCAGCGTTACGATCCTATCGCCATAGGAAGGGGGATCCGAACGGGTGAAGGTCCGTTGACAAATGCAGCTGTGGCGAGAATGATTTCCAAGTTCGAAGCCACGAGCTGTTTAGACGATAGACCCCGTAGTGGCCGACGGAGCACGAGGCGTAAAGCTGCTGAGACAGTTCAGGAAGAAGTGGAGACTGCAGCGGGTTCGTCTGTGCACGGGGAAGTCAGCGCTCGTGCAGTCGCACGTCGCACCGGCATTCCGTACACCACTGTTTGGTTGGCACCGAGGCGTACCCTCCGGTACTGTCCGTGCAACATCCATCGGCATCGTGAACTGTTACATGGCGATTTAGTGAAGCGCAGGGCATTTGCGGTGTGGGCGTTTCAAAAGATGGCCGAAGATGACGATTGGTCGAGTAACGTGTTGTGGACCGACGAAGCTCATTTCACTCTCAGAGGGTCTGTCGACGCCCACAACTGCAGAATTTCGGCTACCGAAAATCCTAAAACTGTCGTGGATGGAAACTCCATTGGACGACGAGAAAGTCACGATATGTGACCGTTATCGGGCCTTTTTTCTTCGAGGAAATGCGTGATTATGGTTTTGTAACTGCTACCGTGACGGGTGAGAGGTACGCCGATATGTTACAGAATCGCATCATCCCCAGCCTGGCTGATAAACACCTGCTGGAACGTACGATGTTTACGCAGGATGGCGCTCCACCCCATATTGCTAGACGCGTGAAATATCTCTTGAGCGCGTCGTTTGGTGGTGATCGTGTGCTCAGCCGCCACGCTCGGCCTCCCAGGTCCCCAGACCTCAGTCCGTGCCATTATTGGCTTTGGGGTTACCTGAAGTCGCAAGTGTATCGTGATCGACCGACATCTCTAGGGATGCTGAAAGACAACATCCGACGCCAATACCTCACCGTAACTCCGGACATGCTTTACATTGCTGTTCACAACATTATTCCTCGACTACAGCTGTTGTTGAGGAATGATGGTGGACATGTTGAGCATTTCCTGTAAAGAACATCATCTTTGCTTTGTCTTGCTTTGTTATGCTTATTATTGCTATTCTGATCACATGAAGCGCCATCTGTCGGACATTTTTCAACTTCTGGGTTTTTGGTTCTAATAAAACCCCATGCACATTCCAAGCATGTGTGTCAATTTGTACCCCTCTATCTACATTATTTTGTTATTTATGCACTTTTTAAACTTATACTGACTTCTTAATCACCCGGTGTAAAATATATATATATATATATATATATATATATATATATATATATATATATATATATATATATATATATAACCAGAATCCAGAAACAATTGAACAGCTGAAGCAGTACATCTCATCTGCATGTGAAGCCCTTCCGCCAGACACGTTGTCAAAGGTTTCGGGTAATTACATTCAGAGACTACGCATGGTGGATATGTGGAAAATATCGTACTATAGAGTTTCCCAGACCGCAGCGCCATCTGTTGTTGACAATTGTAACTACTGTAATTTCGAAAGTTTGTCTGCCTGAAAATGTACTGTTGTCCCAAGCATATTGCAACAAACGGTGTATTTCTATCGCTGCTCGTTTAGTTTGTATTGCCGTTTCAAATATACCGGTCATTATATATACATCCAAAAAATGTATTCACTGTTGAAATGTCCATTACAGGCAAACTAATTTACGGAGTTACCTCATCTTTGGTAGCGTAACAGTTTTTAGTTGCGGCAATCGCCACAAAAGCGTTGTATTGTTTCGTTTTGTCAGATGACAGTCGCCAGATAGTCAGTGTTCTGTTCTTGTTGCACCTAGTTACTCGAGTAAACAGGGCTGGCGCAAGGCTTACATTCGATGAAAGGAAGTCAGTTCTGAAGTGGTATTTTAAGTGCGAAAACATGAGGTTCAACGGCAGTGGCGAAATGAGTATCAAACAGAGCCACCGACATGTTTAACGAGTCGTCGCATTAGAGACAAATTTGAAGCCGAAGGCTGTGTTACAGGTGGACACAAACTACGATCTGGATGACCTGTAACAGTAACAAGTCCAGCTAACTCCCGCCGTGTGTTACAACAATTCACTGGCTCACCACAGAAGTCTGTGAGGCAGTGAGCCCGTGAAACTGGAGAGAGTCGCTCAGGTGTTCGGCGAATTTTGAAGACAGCAAAGTGGAAGTGCTGCAGCCCACGATTGCCACACGCAGTGAACGAGGACGACCCAGATCGTAGAATGGAGTACTGCGAGTGGTTTACTAAAATGGTGCGCAACGATGAAGAGTTTGCAGAGATGAGTGTGTGGTCTGATGAGGCAAAGTCAAACTCAGTGGTATAGTAAATCGCCACAATTGCATCTACTGGGCCGCCGAAAATCCGAACGTCCGTGTAGATCAAGCCGTGAATTTGCCAGGAGTGAATGAGTGGTGTGGGTTGTCTTACCGGGGCTCAATTGAGCCATTCTTCTTTGACGGCACCGTTACCGGCGAGGTGTACCTTCAGAAGTTTCAGACATCCATTTTACCTTCCATCCGAGATCTGTATGGAGACGGAAGAATTCACGTTCAAGAAGATGGTGCCCCAGCTCACTACCAAAATCGTGTAACGCCGTATCTCGGCGAAAATCTACCAGGAAGATGGATAGGCCGTAGAGGTGCTGTGGAGCATCCACCACGTTCCCCAGACCTAACTGATGTGGAGTTTAACCTGTGCTGTGGTTTGATGCAAAGCATATAAAAATAGCAGAAAAGTTGTTTCAGCTTCATAAAACCTGTCTCGGTGAAAAAGGAGAAAAATTGTAATTACACGAGGCGAAACCTGCCCAGAAATATATCGTGTGTAAGGAGAAACGGATACGAGACAGAGCTTTGACCCCGAAGTGAATACCTCTGCGCTGAGTTCGGTACCCAGGTTGCCCCGCAATCACCAACATACTTCACCGTGGATTCTTCCTTCTGTAACCGCTCTGTGCGAAAGAGGAATTCCCCCTGACGAAATTCCTCGCTTTATTCACCGGGTTATTTGACAATGTTGACTGGAATACTCTCCTTCAAATTCTAAAGGTGCAAGGGTAGAATACAGGTCGTGAAAGGCTATTCACTATTTGAACAGAAACCAGATGGCAGTTATAAGAGTCGAGGGACATGAAAGGGAAGCAGTGTTTGGGAAGGGAGTGAGACAGGTTTGTAGCCTCTCCCCGATGTTGTTCAATGTGTATATTGAGGAACCAGTAAAGGAAACAAAAGAAAAATTCGGAGTAGGGATTAAAATCTATGCAGAAGAAATAAGAACTTTGAAGTTCGCTGATGGCATTGCAATTCTGTCAGAGACAGCAAAGGACTTGGAAGAGCAGTTGAACGGAATGGACAGTGTCTTGAGAGGAGTATATAAGATGAACATCAACAAAAGCAAAACGAGAATAATGGAATGTAGTCGAATTAAGTCGGGTGATGTTGCGGGAATTAGATTAGGAAATGAGGCACTTAAAGTAGTAAAGGAGTTTTGCTATTTGGGGAGCAAAACAACTGATGATGGTCGAAGTAGAGAGGATATAAAATGTAGACTGGCAATGGAGAGGAAAGCGTTTCTGAAGAAGACTAATTTGTTAACATCGAGTATAGATTTAAGTGTCGGGAAGTCGTTTCTGAAAGTATTTGTATGGAAGGGAAGCATGGACGATAAATACTGTGGACAAGACGAGAATAGAACCTTCAAAATGTGGTGCTACAGAAGAATGCTGAAGATTAGATGGGGAGATAACGTAACTAATGATGAGGTATTGAATAGAATAGGGGAGAAGAGGAATTTGTAGCACAACTTGACCAGAAGAAGGGATCGGTTGGTAGGAGATGTTCTGAGGCATGAAGGGATCACCAATTTAGCATTGGAGGGCAGCGTGGATGGTAAAAATCGTAGAGGGAGACCAAGAGATGACTGCACTAAGCAGATTCAGAAGGATGTAGGTTGCGGTAGGGTACTGGGAGATGAAGTAGCTTGCACAGGGTGGAGTATCATGGAGAGCTGCGTCAAACCAGTCTCCGGACTGAAGACACAACAGCATCAGTGACTAGTACTGAAGTGTCTGTAGTGTTTTCGTTTCCTCTCGACGCCAGGCCCAAGTTCCGCCGCATCGGTATCGCTGGCACCTCTGCGGTGTAGTGACGCTAGATGGAGCCCGCCGATACGCGACGGACACAGTGTCCGGTTAATTGAGCGGTGTCGGCCGGGGGGGGGGGGGGGGGGCCTTAATCTGTTAATTAGGGGCCGGGCGTCAATTGGAAGCCGTAATCGACTTTAATTGCCTCTCTGCGGGTGACTAAAGGAGGAACCGCCAGACTGCCGCCTGAGTCTCGGACGTCGGCCTGGATCATCGCGAGAAAGAGGCACGTGCGTGGCGGGAATTTTAAGTGTCCGAGTCTGCTCGAAATAATGCAAAATGGAGAACTAGCGAAACGAAGATGCAGAGCAAAGAAGTTCTGGCGCTGATGCTTGTAACGATATGTTTACGTAATGTGTGTACATAAACACACGGCTACGAATGTCCCCGTTCGTTGTCGCTAATTATAACAATATGTTTACTTTTGTGCTGTAACATGTAGCTATAATCAGCAGTGGAAATATATCTGCGAACGCCGACCGTGTGCGGGTGTTTCTTGTTGGATCGTCTGATAAGTCGGAAGTTGCATAGCGGAGGAGAGTAAATGCCTGTTCAAAATATAATTATTTTTGTATAGCTCAACACGAATTTCCTAAGGGACCGTAGTTTATCATGTATTTACAAGTAGAATATGGCGCGGAGGAAATGTTTCGCCGCATGCAGCATCCGTCGGATTTCGACGAAAGAATTCGTGACTCTGAACACTCTATTTGGCAGAAGCATAAAGAAAATTAAATAATTTCATGAAGTAATTTCATCAAGGAGTGAAACAGTCCATAAACCAGTTCTATTTGACTCTGAATTTATGGCAATTAATAGATTAACTTACACTGCAATGAAGGATTTAACATGGATGCCGTTTTGAGTGGCACTTCTCGTAGTGAAAATAATTCTTCTGACGTTTTCACATACACGTCGCACAATAAATCTATTCCTATGCAGTAATGCACTTTCAGTATTGCACTTCTACTTAACACTAAAATAATATTATTTATAACAATAATAATACGGCGGCAAGACATGCGCGTCCGACGCAGGTGACAAGGGCCAAGAGAAGAAAATGAGTTACTGTTCATCGAGAATATCTCGTACATCAAAAGAATGTGTAAAAGTGTTCTTCCGCTGTCCGTTTTTCGCGCCGCGGTTTTCAAAGTCAGTAACTCACTGCATCTCTGAAGGCGCTTCGACAATAAACACGTTACGTCACAGAACGTTCACCTTTTACATTCTCACAACATTATTTCTAACTTTAACTGTTGCCGAGGGACTGCTCGATTAGTGAATGATTTAAAATAAGGCAATCACATAATGTTACATGCTTCCCAGAAAAAGTGGCATTGACTCGGACATACGCTACAGCGTCGAAGATAAGAGGCCTGTTCAAAAAAATTCCGAAAGCCTGCCCACAAAATTTTTTTTCTACATTTACGTTTTACTTCTTGTGCATGGCTTCCTTCGAAATACTCTGCCCAAGAATTGATACACAACTCCCAACGCCGTTTCCACTTCGGCAAGCACCCTAGGTACCCCTCTTGATGCTAGAACGAAGCGCCTCCTGCGGTATTTTCTTGTATCTCGTCTGTCGTTGAAAGTCTTCGGCCTTTTAATGGCGTTTCCCAATTTTGGTAATAAAGGGGCCAGGTCTGGAGAGGACGGAGCATAAGGTAGCAGAGTAATTTTTTTTCTTTTTTCTTTTATTTTTTTTCCAGTAGGCCAGCTGACGCACCAACAGGGATGAATGTACGAGTGCGTTATCGTGTTGGAAAAGCCACGAATTGTCTCGCCACATTTCAGGCCGTTCCCTTCTCACATTTTTTCTCAGGCGTCGCAGAGCGTCCCGGTAGTACCACGATTAACAGTTTGTCCCTGTGGCACAAATTCATGAAGAAGTAATCCTTCAAAGTCGAAGAAAACTATCAGCATAGCTTTGACATTTTACCTGACCTGAAGAGCTTTCTTCGGTCATGGAGAAACTTTCCCGAAAGTTTCTCCATGACCAAAGAAAGTTCGTCAGGTCACCCATTGTGAACACTGAACCTTTGTCTCAATATCTCAACCGTAGACCCACCTCTCATCACTAGCTATGATCCTATTAAGGAACATGTTGTTCTCGTTCGCGCGATGCAAAACCTCTTCACAGATATGCGAGGCGGAGGTCTTTCTGGCCTTCACTCGTGAGCCGTGGGACAAACTTGGCGGTAACAGGATGCAGTCCAAGAGGCTGTTCCAGTAATTTCGTGACATGGCCCAGCTGAAATGTCACATTCTTCTGCAGTCTCTCGGACAGTCAGTCTTCGATTGGCACGCACAATTTCGATAACGTTCCTGAGACGAGATTCGTCGGTAGACGTCGAAGGCCGTCCTCAACGAGGCTCATCTTTAACTTCCGTCCGGCCATTTTTAAACCGTGCGAACCATTTCTAAACTTAGACATACAGTGCGTGTTTATGCTGTGAAACGATAAGATACTGTTTTTGACAGTGGCAAGCAATACAGACAGGTAATTTAACTTTTATAACAAGCAGTCCACAGCCTTCTATGTAAAATAATAATAATTTATAATAATAATAATAAACGATTTTATTAGACATTGAAGTGATTCACGTAAATATTTAACATTTTCAACCATTGCAGACCATATTTAAAAAAAATACTTGTAAGTGATAGATATCTCATTTTATTCGGAAAATGACAGATATCATGATGAGAGAAAAATCCGAAAATGTGAAAAAATATTTTCCTTTATAACTCCCCATCACCGTACGCTTCCTGCATCATTCATTGTGTGTCTGCAAAGGTTTTCTCGTGCTCCACGCAAAATTTTAATGCAGGCACATTGCTACTCAGACTCGTGACATCTCGAAATCCGCAGACTGAGACACAACATTCTGCACAATACAGCACTGGACTGACAGACATACGACAACGAAACTTCCGGCAGTTGCACGTTAAACACAGGCGTGTGCAACGATGCCAACTGCATTTCGCTCCAACACACCATTGGCGCATAAACAGGAATGTTCGGGGATTTTTTGAAGAGATCTCGTATAGCGCCGTTCGCACTGTAAACAATTATTACACACAGCTGTGTTGGGATGGACAAAAGCACGGAGACACGAAACACACAACACATTACCGTGCCCAATACGGTGTAGGAAGAACTTTCGCAACCAAAATATCTTCTAATCATCCCGGAATGGATAAACACGGGTCCTGTCTGCTTTACAAGAGATTGAGAGAGTGTTACACCTTTTTTCGTGCAAAACAGTGGGAAGTGAATAGCGATCGCGCACTCCCTCACCCCACCCCGCCGATGCAAAGTAAACAAAGCCCAAGAAATGTCGAGATCTTGTGACAGTATTGGTGGCCATGGGAGATGGAACAATTCATCCCGTCGTGTCCACTAAAACCAGTCCTGCACGGTACGAGCTATGTAAACAGGGTGCCTTGTCGTCTTGGAAAACACCACTGGGAACAAACAGTGTGCCATGGCATGGACAAGGCCAGCCACAATACTCTGTAACCTGTGGCAGTAATGCGGCCTTGCGAAGTAACAGTGGCGTCCAATGAAAACGACGATGAGGCTGTGCGAAGCATCACCGAATCCCGACGATGATCCAGTCTGGACGTAAACTCGGCCAGAAGTGGTAAACGGTACGAAACAAGACTCATCCGACCAAATGGCTTTCTTCCATTGCTCTCCATCCCAGGTTTGAAGTCTTTGGCAGTACGTTTTCCTCTTACGGACATTTGCGTAACCGCTGAGTTGTTCTAAAACACCTGATCGTCCTTCAGTTCCCTTCTTCAGCAAGTGCCTCCGTGTTGCCTTGGTGCTGGCGGGATTCACGAGTGCCACATTCTGCTCAGTAGTGGCTTTTGCAACTGTTCCGTTTATTTTTCGTCATAATCCCCTTCAGTCACCATCCGTCATCTTCTCAGGTGGTGATTTAGCAGATAATGTTTTTGCGCCTTTCCCATATGCGGTTGAAATCTTATATGTCTGTCGAAAATCTCACAAGATTGGCGATCTTTTACAGAAGCTCGAAATTTAGCGCCGACGTCAACGAAATTTTGTCCCCAAACCTGGCAGTAAATCGAAAGAGATTCTGGTCGTATGTGAAGTATGTTAGCGGCAAGAAACAAATGCCTTCTCTGCGCGATAGCAATGGAGGTACCATCGGAGACAGTGCTGCAAAAGCAGAGCTACTACACACAGCCTTCCGAAATTCAATTATTCCGGAATTTGAATCAAGATGAGTAACGCACAAGTAAATACCCTCGGAGTAGTGGAGCAACTTAAATCACTTGGATAAAAGCAAGTCTTCTGGTCCAGACTGTATACCAGTTAGATTCCTTTCTGAGTACGCTGATGCATTAGCTCCATACTTATCATATACAACCATTCGCTCGACATAAGATCCGTACCCAAAGACTGGAAAGTTGCACAGGTCACACCAATAATCAAGAACAGTAGTTGGAGTAATACACTTAATTACAGGCCCATATCTTTAACGTCGGTATGCAGCAGGAATTTGGAACATATACTGTGTTCGAACATCATGAATTAACTCGAAGAAAACGGTCTATTGACACACAGTCAAAATTGGTTTAGAAAATGTCATTCCTGTGAAACACAAAAAAATGGTTCAAATGGCTCGGAGCACTATGGGACTTAACTGCTCAGGTCATCAGCCCCCTGGAACTTAGAACTACCTAAACCTAACAAACATAAGGACATCACACACAGCCATGTCCGAGGCAGGATTCGAACCTGTGACCGTAGCGGTCGCGCGGTTCCAGACTGTAGCGCCTAGAACCGCTCTGCCACCACGGCCGGCGTGAAACGCAACTAGCTCTTTACTTGTATGAAGTGTTGAGTGCTGCTGACAAAGGATTTCAAATCGATTCCGTATATCTGTATTCCCGGAAGGCTTTTTACACTGTACCACACAAGCGGTTTTTAGTCAAATAGAATGCTTACGGAATATCGTCTGTTACGTGACTGGATTTCTGATTTCCTGTAAGAGAGGTCACAGTTCATAGTAACATACGGAAAGTCATCGGGTGAAATAGGTTTGATTTCCGTCGTTTCGCAAGGCATTATTCTAGGCCTTATGCTGTTCCTTACATGTATAAACTATTTGAGAGACAACCTTAGCAGCCTTCTTAGGTTTTTGCAGACGACACTGTCGTTTATCGACTAGTAAGATCAAAAAAATTGGGAAATTTACGAAATACATCTGTATGATGCGAAAAGTGGCAGTTTACCCTAAATAACGAAAAGTGTGTGGTTATCCGTACGAGTGCTAAAAGAAATCCGTTAAACTTACGTTACACGATAAATAAGTCTTATCTAAAAGCACTAAATTCAACTAAATAGCCAGGAAGTACAATTAGGATCAACTTAAACTGGAGGAACAGACAGAAAATGATGTAGGGAAGGCTAACCAAAGACTGCGTTTTATTGGCAGGACACTTAGAGAATATAACAGACCTACTAAGGAGACTGCCTACACTACGCTTGTCCGTCCTCTTTTAGAATACTGGTGCGCGGTTTGGGGTCCTTACCATATACAGATAGAATTGACGGAGTACATCAGAAAAGTTCAAAGAAAGGCAGCACGTTTTGTATTATCGCGAAATGGAGGGGGGGGGGGGGGGGGGAGGAGGGGAGAGTGTCACTTAAATGATACAGGATTGGAGATAGACACCATTAAAACAAAGGCGTTTTTCGTTGTGGCGGCATCTTATAACGCAGTTACAATCACCAACTTTGTTCTCCGAAGGCGAAAATATTTTGTCGACCTACATACGGAGACCAATCACCATGATATAATAAGGAAAATCACAGCTCGCACGGAAAGATATAGGTGTTCGTTCCTTCCGCGCGCTGTAAGAGACTGGAATAGTAGAGAATAGAATGAACATTCTGCCAGGCACTTAAATGTTAAGTGCGAAGTATGGCTGTAGAAGTAGACCCAACATTTGGACTCAAATGGTTATGTAAACATCCAGCGTAAGAGAGGCAACAATTCGGTTACGTTGGAATTAGCTTACCTCAGACATAATTCACTAACATCTAAAGAGAGAACCATTCTTTGGGTACCACCCACATTTGCGTTCAAGCGTCCATTTCTCGCATTGTTTTGATACTGCTATCCAACCCCTCTAGGTATTTAATGCATGGCGATACATTTTTAAAAGTAACAGCCAGTCTCAAAACAGTGAAAGGTTGTTCGTTTTGTGCCGTACGCATCCGTTTCATTTTCATGTAAATGAACCATTTTCACTGGACTCTACTAATACATTTTTGTTTCATGTATATTATGACTGTGTTACATCACGGTCCAACATATGTTATTACACCAGTTTTTTTTGTAATTCTCTTATTGTTAGGTGAGGGAGAACTTTTCAAAGCGCTAGTTTGGTAAGGTAAAGTTACTGTTAGGTTCTGCTTAAGGTTTGGCAACCGTATTGTTCCATGTTCTTGGAGTTACCCTGGTCGCCTTGCCACATCAGGATGTCAGATTTTCGTTTTCGAACATACTTCAGTTGAACTGTTAGCTTACATTCTATGTTGGTTACATTTGTTTACTCTCTTGGCGGGCTCCCGGTCAACAATGCCATATGGTCATTGCGTTTCATTGTTGTCAACTGAAACTGTCTGCTTTTCCTCGTTCGCCTTCGTTTGTTTTGTGCTTTCTCTGTGCAGTTTGCTGTTTGTTTGCTTGTTTGTTACGTGTATGCGTGTGGTGTTGTGTGTACTGGAGCCATCTCTGGCGGAAAGGAAATCACTAATATTACCCCCCCCCCCCTTTTTTTTTTCTTTTTTCTCCAAAAGTGTCTGTGGTGAAGAAACAAGTTCGTTATTTAGTCGGTCTGTGTGCTATACGTCTGCTTGTTACTGTTTAGTGGCTAACATGATCAAGTGATTTGTTAAAAAACAGGGTGATTCACGAAGGTAGGCAAATATTTTAACGTGTGTTATTCTGCAAGTAAAATTAAAGAAAAAAGTTCATACAAACGTAGGTATGCAAATGTTGAGTTACAGCTAATAAAGGCTAGTAAAACATTTTGCCTGAAATTTAGCAACTTAACGAAGATGAAGCCATCGAAAAACAGTGCGAGCTTAAAGTAAAGTAAGATTTTCATTTATGTTGTTATTGATCTGACTAATCTATTAAAACACGTCCCATACATGTATCTACTGTAGTTTTCCATAACATCCAGAGAACCAAAGATCATTATGCAAGTAAATTTGTTTACTTTCCATTGAGAATGTAGAAACGTTTAACTCATTGTTGGCAACCGTTAGTGAGTTGTTTTAGCCGTTTCCTAACCTTTAAACGAGTTAGTTTCCTGTATTGTTCAATGAAGGTACATAAGAAGTCAATACACGTGAGGCATTACTTGCTCACATTATGATTGCAATCGACGAAATTAAGAACAACCCTGTGAAACTGAAAAGAGGAACAAAATCTGTTCACACACGTGCAGCTAAATGCATAGAACTCGGTTTAGACATTCAGTACATTTATTGTGAATGTATTCCGAAATTGTACATACACAGTACAACTTCCTTAACACTGAGCTTTGTTTTTTCCGGTTTAACATGAATTCACGTGTACTGTGGTATTAATAAAAGCCGATTATCTGACACATTCATACAGTTTGTTACTGTTACTACCATCATAATTCCAAAATTCAATTCTCTACAACTTCTGCTGAAGGCTTCGTGCAGTGGTCTGTAATTTAAAAAACAAACTGGGCCAAGTAGTTAATAAACTAAAAGTTTTACGAAATTACTTCTTTGCTTCTCTCGATGTACTGGAAAACTACTGCAGATACACATCTGGGACATGTTTTATTAGATGCAAGAGACCAATCCCAACAGAATAAATGGAAATCGTGCTTTACTTTAACTTCATACAGTTTTCCAATAGTTTCATATCAGCTAAGTTGCTAAATTTCAGGCAAAATCTTTTTTTACCTATAACACTGTAACTAAAAATTTGCAGACCTATCTTTATATGAACTTTTTTTTCTTAAGTTTAACTTATGGAATAACATACTAAAATATTTGCATATCTTCTTGAATCACCCTGTATATTCATTTCTTCATTTGCTTTTCTGTTCACTGCTAAACGTCTTCAATGTCTTTTTTTATCCTACCATTTTTATGCTATAATTATTCATTCTAATCATTTATATACCATTGATATATCCTTTAGCGTGTTACATGGTTGATCCACATGGTGAATTATATGCTGAGCAAAGGCAGAATGCCAATTTTGTACATGGAACTTCTTAAGTGTTCTTGAAGCCCCACAACACAAACAAAAGACGAACGAAAGAACATACAGCGGCTGACGGAGTCAGTATTTACAGTAAACAGTGACAACCAACACACAGGAATGCGAAATGTGTTAGAAGACGCAGAACATCTGGCACTGTGGTGTATGCAGGCCAACTAAGAACAATTCTGGACGAGCTGTATGGGATAACAAGATGATAGAATAGTAAGTAGTAATGTGACCTCCCGAAATATCGTGCAGAGAGATATTACTTACGTCAAAACGAGAGAAAAACAAAAACTTTGAATATTGTAAGATCTGAAATCACTGTCGAACGTAACTAGACCTATTATAGACATAAGACGGACATGAATTGTGACCACTGGATGTGTTTCATAACATTTAGTTGAATGGACGAATGACATTTCCGAATGTATAAGAGCAGCTGAGGAACGAGGGAAAACATGGAAAATTGTTCAAATGGTTCAGATGGCTCTGAGCACTCTGGGACTTACCATCTGAGGTCATGAGTCCCCTAGAACTTAGAACTACTTAAACCTAACTAACCTAAGGACACCACACACATCCATGCCCGAGGCAGGATTCGAACCTGCGACCGCAGGAGCAGCAGCAGCAGCAGCAGCGCGGTTCCAGACTGAAGCGCCTAGAACCGCTCGGCGACAGCGGCCGGCTGTACCGGATTATATATATATATATGGTGGTCCATTGATCGTGACCGGGCCAAATATCTCATAATATAAGCGTTAAACGAAGAAGTAGAAAGAGCGAAACTCGTCTAGCTTGAAGGGGAAACCAGATGGCGCTATGGTTGCCCCGCT
Organism: Schistocerca gregaria; assembly: GCF_023897955.1. Classification (NCBI taxonomy): domain Eukaryota; kingdom Metazoa; phylum Arthropoda; class Insecta; order Orthoptera; family Acrididae; genus Schistocerca; species Schistocerca gregaria. The sequence continues at coordinate 146,366,428 of NC_064930.1, read as the reverse complement.
AGAATGCGCTGCCATAGGTCCAACGGATGTCAACTGCGGTTTTTTAAAAGAGGAACCCCCACTTTTTATTGCATATTCGTGTAGTACGTAAAAAAATATGAATGTTTTAGTTGGACCACTTCTTTCGCTTTGTGATAGATGGCGCTGTAATAGTCACAAACATGACTCACAATTTTAGACGAACTGTTGGTAACAGGTAGGTTTTTTAATTAGGATACATAACGTAGGTACGTTTGAACATTTTATTTTGGTTGTTCCAATGTGATACATGTAACATTTTTTGTGAACATATCATTTCTGAGAACGCATGCTGTTACAGCGTGATTACCTGTAAATACCACATTAATGCAATAAATGCTCAAAATGATGTCCGCCAACCTCAATGCATTCGGCAATACTTGTAGCGACATTCCTCTCAACAGCGAGTAGTTCGCCTTCCGTAATGTCCGCACATGCATTGACAATGCGCTGACGCATATTGTCAGGCGTTGTCGGTGGATCACGATAGCAAGTATCCTTCAACTTTCCCCACAGAAAGAAATACGGGGACGTTAGTACGGTGAACGTGCGGGCCATGGTATGGTGCTTCGACGACCAATCCACCTGTCACGAAATATGCTATTCAATATCGCTTCAACTACAAGTGAGCTATGTGCCGGACATCGATCGTGTTGGAAGTACATCGTTATTCTGCCTTGAAGTGAAACATCTTGTAGTAACATCGGTGGAACATCACGTAGGAAATCAGCATCCATTGCACCATTTAGATTGCCATCGATAAAATGGGGTCCAATTATCCTTCCTCCCATAATGCCGCACCATACATTAACCCGCCAAGGTCGCAGCCATGGTGGATTTTCCGTTGCCCTATAGTGCATATTATGGTGGTTTAGGTTACCTCTGTTGGTGAATGACGCTTCGTCGCAAAATAGAACGCGTGCAAAATATGTCGTGGTCCCGTAATTTCTCTTGTGTCCAGTGGCAGAACTGTACACGACGTTCAAAGTCGTCGCCATGAAATTCGTGGTCCATAGAAATATGGTAAGGGTGCAATCGATGTTGACGCAGCATTTTCAACACCGACGTTATTGAGATTCCCGATTCTCGCGCAATTTGTCTGCTACTGATGTGCGGATTAGCCGCGACAGCAGCTAAAACACCTACTTGGGCATCATCATTTGTTGCAGGGCGTGGTTGACGTTCACATGTGGCTGAACACTTCCTCGGTCCGGACACTTGGATGATGTCGTCCAGGATACCGAGCAGCATACATAGCACACGCCCGTTGGGCATTTTGATCACAATAGCCATACATCAACACGATATCGACCTTTTCCACACTTGCTAAACGGTCCATTTTAACACGGCTAATGTATCACGAAGCAAATACCGTCCGCCCTTGCGGAATGTTACGTGATACCACGTACATACACGTTTGTGACTATTACAGCGCCATCTGTCACTAATCGAGAAAAGTGGTCGAACTATAACATTCATATTTTTTTACGTACAACATGAATATGTGCTAAAAATGGGGATTTCCTATTTAAAAAACCGCAGTTGATATGTTTGACCTATGGCATCGGCATCTAGCGGGCCAACCATAGCGCCATCTGGTTTCTTCCTTCAAGCTAGACGAGTTTCGTTCTATGTAGTTTCTTCGTTTGGCGCTTATTTCGTGAGATATGTGGCCTGGTCACTATGAATAATTCCCTTCATCGGAATGAATTCGAAGAAAGTCATTCCTGAAAGGGACCACTCCGGCGCAGTTGTATTAGCTTACAAATAATGTCGCACTGTCTGGAAACATGACGATGAAAAAATATTTCAGGGCATAGCAGGACACGAACCTACTTCCATCAGCACCGCAATCCCATCGCTCTACTACAGGCAACGTCTGCAGATCCTGACATTATCTTTCATCTTTCTGTGTGCTGAAGATTTTCATCGCAGGCGTGTCATTAACCGACACGTAATAACAGCTCAAGAGTAAACAGTTTCTGATAAATGCGGCATTGGCGTGGTGTCGTAACACCCAACACATAGTATGGACAGAATGAAATACGGCGGATCCAGTATGGTGTGCGATTGCTGACAAGTTGCACTATCGTGCTGTAGAACGTTAGCAAGTCAGCAAACACAGTGAGATGCAATTGATCAAGACGGGTTAGTGTTTCGCGAGAGCGATGGAGTTCGGTTGTGCAGTAGTGGCTGAGACGTTTTGCTCGTCGTCTCCGCCTTTTGTCTGCGTCAGCTGCTCAGCGATTATCTGAGACATGGGGCCAGTGTGTTAGTTAACCTGCCGGCGCGGTGAGAGTTCGTGATAGCGAGTGTAGGGGCTTTGTAAGGCGTGACGTGTGCAAAGTACGGCGTCGCGGTTCGCTGCGTTGCGTGACCCGAGGAGAGTGTGCCCGCGTGTTTTTTCTCCCCGCTGTGCAGAACGCGTCGCTGCGAGAGTAGACGACAACATACACTGTGTGATCAAAAGTATACGAACACCTGCCTGAAAAGAAAAGTTCGTCTCGCCCTCCATCGGTAATGCTGGAATTCAATACGGTGTTGGCCCACCCTTAGCCTCGGTGACAGCTTCCACACTCAATCAGGCGCTGGAAGGTTTCTCGGGGAATGTCAGCCCATTATTAACGGAGTGCTGCACCGAGGAGAGGTATTATGTCCGTCGGTGAAGCCTGGCACGAAGTCGGCGTTCCGAAACATCCCAGAGGTGTTCGGTTGGACTTACGGAAAGAAAGATTATCGTTAATGCTGCGTATGAGTTACAACTTACGATTTTCTCGTCGTGGTCATTTGGGAGACGTATGTTGCTGTCACTTCGTGGAAGTAGGCCTAACGTTGTTGTTTCAGCAGTGACGTCGCGTTGGCTTGCATGTCCGTTGCAAACAGTTCGAAGCGCCGGAAAAACGATCATTATGTAGAGGCGTCTCCTACCTTCCTATTTTATACATACGCATCTGTAGTCTGCACGGCCCTCAGGGTGTGTGGCGGGGCTCACTTTTGTCATTTCCATAACTAATGAGGAGGTACTGAATAGAATTGGGAAAAGAGAAGTTTGTGGCACAACCTGACAAGAAGAAGGGATCGGCTGGCAGGACATGTTCTGAGGCATCAAGGGATCACAAATTTAGCATTGGAGGGCAGCGTGGAGGGTAAAAATGGTAGTGGGAGACGAAGAGATGAATACACTAAGCAGATTCAGAAGGATGTAGGCTGCAGTAGGTACTGGGAGATGAAGCAACTTGCACAGGATAGAGTAGCAGGGAGAGCTGCATCAAACCAGTCTCAGGACAGCAACAACAACATCGCTTCCCTGTTCCATTCGCAACTTTGCGTTTTTTAATTTTAAACTGAGCCTTCACATCTTACGCTACCACTATGAAGGGTGAGCGTGAAGTCTTCTCCTGATTACAACTGTTTGTTTCTAAGGAAGTGTGCTAGATACATTTACGTTGTTTGTACCGAATGGCAGCTTAGGTCACGGAGATCTAAGAGTACGATTTCACGTGGGATCTGGAAATCTGAGGAATCACATACCATGATACAGCAAAGAAAAGTGATTTTGTATTGTGGCTTAATACGCAACATAATTATTGGACCGTTTCTTTTTGCTAAGCCTGCAATACGAGGACACTTTACTTCGACATGTTGCAGCTTCAGGTTCCAACTCGGGCAAAGGAATTCCAGCAGTCCGTAGTCCTTCGGGAAGACTCTGTACAATAGCTCAATTAAGTTATGTGAGCATGCAGGCTTTATCGGCGAATCTCGATGATAAAATGTTCTCGGATTGACAGCCGAGTCAATGTGCTGTTCTCCAGCAACGTTTCAGCAAGTTTCTCACTTGCCATCTTCAGGCGCCTGAAGATGGCAAGTAAGAAACATGCTCAAACGTTGCTGGAGAACAGTACATTGACTCGGCTGTCAAACCAAGAAGATTTTATCATTTCAATCAAGTTGTTGAAAAGGTACCGTTTACGAAATGGCACTATTACTACGTTTCGTGAACAATAAACACAGTGTTCGTTTTCGAGCATGATTTTGTAAGAAGTTGTGCTGTTCTCCTTGACAACTCGACAACACCTCTGTTGTACGCAAGTTATACCCCCCCCCCCCCCCCCCCCCTGCTCCACCCTCTAGGTCAGACCATGCACAGTGTCTTGAACGGCGCTTGGGAATTTTGGTGATTTTCCCTTCACTTATATTTTAATGCAATATAGACCATAACAGTAAATTATCTTAGCGGGAAGTATTCTTTCGTCCCCCTCGTGAACTGTTGGAGTGCTGATCTTAGATCAGGCATTGGAGAAAGCGACCAGTTAAAACCGATACCACTATTTTAGTTCTGAGGAGCCGGCGTTTTTTTCTATTTGTTTCGTGTCAGGGGTAACAGCTGTTGTTTTGTATTTTTCACTAATGTTGATGTCTTCAGTCCAGAGACTGGTTTGATGCAGCTCCCCATGCTATTCTATTCTATCCTGTCCAAGCTTCTTCATCTCCCAGTACCTACTGCAGCCTACATCCTTCTGAATCTGCTTAGTGTATTCATCTCTTGGTCTCCATCTACGATTTTTACCCTCCACACTGCCCTCCAGTACTAAATTGGTGATCCCTTGATGCCTCAGAACATCTCCTACCAACCGGTCCCTTCTTCTATTCAAGTTGTGCCACAAATTTCTCTTCTCACCATTTCTGTTCAATACCTCCTCATTAGTTATGTGATCTACGCATCTAATCTTCAGCATTCTTCTGTAGCACCACATTTCGAAAGCTTCTATTCTCTTCTTGTCCAAACTGCTAATCGTCCATGTTTCACATCTTACATGGCTACACTCAATACATATAGCTTCAGAAAAGACTTCATAACACATAAATCTATACTCGATATTAACAAATTTCTCTTCTTCAGAAACGCTTTCGTTGGCATAGCCAGTCCTCATTTTGTATCCTCAATACTTCGCCAGTCATCAGTTACTTTATTCCCCAGTTACTTTATTCCCCAAATAGCAAAACTGATCTCCTATTTAAAATGTGTCTTTTCGTAATCTAATTCGCTCAGAATCACCTAATTTAATTCGACTACTTTCCATTATCCTCTTTTTGCCTTTGTTTATGTTCATCTTTAGCCTCATTTCAGGACACTGCCCATCCCGTTCAACTGCTCTTCCAGGTCCTTCGCTGTATGTGACAAAATCACAATGTCATCGGCAAACCTCAAACTTGTTATTTCTTCTCCGTACATTAGAATTCCTACTCCAAATCTTTGTTTCGTTTCCTTTACTGCTTGCTCAATATGCTGATGCCAGTGTGTAGCACTTGAAAACGGACAAATCAACACGGAAAAATAGTTGTTGAACGTCAGTTTTCACTCTTTAGCGCTTAGTATTGGTAATTTTTTAAAAAAAGTGGTTTGAACCGCAATTACAACATTATTTTTGACAACTTGAAGCAGTTAGATCAGTAGGAGAACACTGGTGAGTGTTTTTGTAGTATTCAACCACTTACCACGTTTGGAGAAAACCAGCGCACCGGACGGACTAAGTTGCCTTTCACTTACCTACTTAATTTCATATTTTGATTCTGTGTATATTGCAACAGAGCCAGTCAAACTTTTTCAATGGTTGTTCGATTTTTACGTTTATTGCAGGAAATTGTGGGATTAAAAATCCGAAAATAGGTGATTTCAGAAATCAGTTTTAACAGTTAAGTTAAACTGGTGTGAAAGAAAAAGGAAGATACGAGCGAAAACAGGCGCTAATCGCCATTCCTATCGTAGACTGTGGTAAATTGGTCTGCATTTCTCCGTCACCATTGCCTCCTGTATTGCAGGCTGCAGTTCGGTGAGGCCGCCAGTGAGAAGTTCCTTCCCGCCTTGCCCGATACCCTAGGTCGAACCACCTCTCTGCCCATCTCCTGGATGTCTGTGGAGCTTGCAGCGGCGCCTTATCGATAAGGCGCCTCTGTCGTGAAGTGGCTGCCTCGAGCTGTGAAGGACGAGATATTCTGGCGATTAGCGACCGCAGCAGTGCAGTTCAGGCAGGTGTTGGATGCAGTCTCGGCAACGCCGACCTGCTGAAACAGGCCTTCATCAAAGTAGCGTGTGCTGGTTGAAGTTGGATGGGTAGCGTGGCTACATAAGCAGGGAATGCCTTCGTCGTGTGTGTTGCAAATACTCGTTTGACGGCAAAGTGAAATACGGTGCAGTTCGTTGGCTGGAGAGAGTTCGTCACTCCAGCGTTGGCAGCCCCGCAGTGCTTCCCCCGCATGACCTGCCGCCGGGGAATTCCCGCTTGTCGCCATGTTGGACCCCTACCTGTACGAGCTGAGGCAGTCTACCAGGGTCGTGACGGAGGGACGCCTGCTCAAGGTACTGTAGAAGTCTGTGTGCACGCTTTGGGCTGTGGTGGTGGTGGTGGTGGTGGTGGTGGTGGTGGTGTAATTTACACCCGAATGTGGCGCTGTGCTGCACTGTCTCGACTTTGGCGCGAGGCATTGCCACGAGAAAAGGCGCCATTGCTCTGGTAGGGATACACCTGCAGTTCAGCAGCAAGTTTTCGAGCACAATGAAAGTAGAAGTACGAATCTGCCAACTCAGAACTGCTGTGGATAAAGTAATCTTCTTGGACTTCTAACAACCCTACCACAACAAAGGTCAAAAATTAATTAGGATTGCAGTGTTGGTCACGCTGCTAAATATTGCATTTTCGGGCAACAACAAAATTATATTGTGTGGCAGGTGTCATTGGAGCATAGTTAATAAAGTCATTTCTTAAAATAATGGATAATCTAGGCACTCATTTTTTCGTGTTTCCCACGCTGTTCTCGTTGTGAATTCATGGCTCAATCTTCGAAAATCTAGGTAGTGGTGATTCCAAGCTGGGATGCAAAGAGGCCTAGGTGTTAATCTGCGATATTCAATTTATAGATGTTTTATAAACCATTCTTGAAGGTTGAAGTTTTGCCAGTTAGGACAATGGTCATGTAAAAAAGTAATCAGCACTCCGAATTCAAGTTACACTTCTTTTTTATTACTTTCGTTGTAATATCGCGTAACTCGTTCCAAAACATGACCATATGAGGCGTACTTCAAAATATCTTCCTCACTGTAAGTTCACATTTCATAAACTGACTACAATTTGCGTCTTTTTAATATCACGAGCAAAGCTTGACTCTCTAACTGCTTACGCGCCCAAAAATCTGAGTTACAAGTACGTCAAAGATCATAGTGACAAAAGAAAGAATACACATAATAATATCACTGCAATATGTACATATATATGTATCGAAGTACCTCTACATTAATGAAATCAAATCTGAATGTTGTCACAGAAATATGTTAACTATTTTACAGAAACACAGTAGATTATTGCTGGTATCGATAGGCTGAGGTGAGGTGCCACAAAGATTACGTAATTAAAGTACCATTACAACCTCTGAGCTCGTTACTGCGTCTAGGCATATGGGTGCAGACCTTCGTCCAGAGGTTTTGAAAAGTGTAACTGTTAAATTAGCGATAAATAAAGAGCTGCTACAATTCAGACACCTATCTACTTTTCAATTATTTTTGCGTTGACAGCTGTTTAAGTCATCTTCAAGAGCTGTAGACTTCAAAACGCTATTTAATATACGTTTATTGGTTACAAACGATAATAAGTAATGAAACGTCACACTGTGGTGGTTTCGGAAAAGGTTGTCTAAACCAGAGGGCAAGCAAAAAAAGTAAACATACATAAAGAAGTATTCAGTGAGAGGAGACTTAGCAATTTTCGATTTATTCTATTGAAGGGCCCGTCTGGGGGATGTTGCATTAGGCTTCCTTCCCCTACCCAAGGTGCGTCGACTTTTTTGGCGTGGTAGTTCATGATGATACTACAGCGCGAAGCGATCTGTACAGCGCATTGTCGATTAGACACTCAGTTAAACTGGTGTTTCGGATACGTCTTTAAATTTAACTGATCTCTATAATATAAAAGGGAATCTTTTAAAAGTCCTTTAAACATACAAAACATTTTTAGAAACTGTTGATTGAAGCGGATTCACATGAGGATAGAAGTGCGAAAAATATTTAAAAAAAGGAAAACTTAAAATTATCGAAAACGAAAGGCATCAGATTGAGAGACTGGAAAAGATAACGTCTATATGGACTGCACGGGATTTAGAGATGAAATTAGCTTTTTTTACGCCAAAATCTAGACAGAAAAACAAATAATGAGGGCAGGGAAGATGGGTTAACAAATTTCTTCTGCGGAGACAGAATTTTTAAGAAACGTTAAAAGTTGTACTCACTAATTACTCCCAAATCGAAACAAAGTCCAAGTGGTCAGCTGATACAAGCACAGGTGACTGGATAAGCGTAAACAATGAGAAGGATAGTCTAGAGATAAGAGCGGATCAGATAAACATTGCATTCCGAAACACCAGAAACATACATAACGCGGCAACCTCATCTCGTGACAAGAAAATTAAATATAACACAATAGTGACACCAGAGACTCTGTGTGTCGGAAAAAAACACTGAAACAAGTGCAGCCGAGGTGGTACAAAGAAAATCGTGAAAGTCAGAGAGAAGATTGGGGCATACTTACCTGAAGGACAGTAGAAGTAGACTACAGCAGCCCACGACCTAATACAGAAATTTCTGAATATGCAGAGAACGTCATACACAGAGTGCAAAGAAAGAAAGAAAGAAAGAAAGAAAGAAAGACGTGCTTAGGACGTGGGGATACAGTGGATGATGAGACACTGATGATGAGACACTGATGAAGCACATCTTCGACAAAATTACGCAACTGAAAGGACAAGCAGCATGCTGTACAAAGAACCTGAGAGACCTCAATCAATCAAACATTCACGTAATGGACACCATAAAGACGAACTTAACTTGGGAAAGACATTCAGATAGTGGTCTTCCAGGGATGAACAAGAAAGAAAAAGAAGAGAGTGCGTACAGCGAGAAAAAGGTCCGGAAGGAGAAATCAGAGCATCAAAACCGAATGTAGACGAAACGGTAGCCGACTTCTGTGGCCGTGCGGTTCTAGGCGCTTCACTCCGGAACCGCGCTGCTCCTACGGTCTCAGGTTCGAATCCTGCCTCGGGCACTGATGTGTATGATGTCCTTAGGTTAGTTAGGTTTAACTAGTTCTAAGTTCTAGGGGACTAATGACCACAGACGTTGAGTTCCATACTGAGTAGACCCATTTGAACCATTTTTTCGAAAAGGGAGAATAATGCACGCATTAAGAATTGAAGAATTGATTTAATGTGACCTGTAACACGGTTGTTCGTATAAATAAATAAACAATAACAAATATCAAAATGAAAATTAAATGCAGTGATACTACTGCATCCTAGTCGTCCGTAGGGCTGTTAGATTTTGTGCAGCCAGCGTGTTTCAAAAGAGGCTGAGGTAGTCTTATTAGTGTTCCAGTTCACCCACATTAAAGAAAATACCGGTGTGTGAGAAATTACGTAAAATTTCTACAAGATCGACGAGAACGTAGGAAATTGTGAGGGAGAGCTGACTGCAACCACAGCAGACATATAGCCAATCGCAGGAGGCGTGGCAGCAACCTCCACAACTACACACGTGTTCAAATTATTAGAGTAAAGACATTTATTGCAAAGCTTTACAATTATTACACATTTACATCCACATAAAGATTATATGTGTACGTTCAACACTTTGTATGCATGCCTTTGTTCTTAATCAACATTTTTATTCTGTTTGAGAAGTTAATAAAAACTATGCCACACGACAGTTTAATGTGATTGTAATGGTACCAGATCTTTTTCTAGTTTGGTGGTTATTGTATATTTGCTTATCCTCTGTTTCCCAATAGCGCACAGATTTGCAGTTGGGCTCATACCAGAGCTATTCGCTGTCCAGGGCAACACTTCCAGTTGCTTTTCTTACAAGTACTTGGAAACACTTTAAGCTTAGTGGCTAGGTGCCCCATCTTGCATAAAAATGCCACCTTTATTAGGAAACTAGTCACTTATTTGGGGGAAAAGTTTGTGTTCAAAGATCACTTCATATTGTTCTTGCCTCACTGTTCCTTCAACAGTGTGTGGTGTGTAAGCCCTTTCACGGACATGACGCTCCATATTATAACGGAAGTTGGATCCTTCACACATTGCTGCATTCACTCAGCTCCCAACTGTTCTCCACATCTGAGACGAACATACTGGCTGCTTTCTTTCATCACAGTGAATCCAGATTCATCACTGAAGCGTAACTGAAGCACGTGTACAAAATGACAAGTTAGAAAATTTGGGGACAGTAGCACAGGAGACCTCAACAGTCCCAAAATTCGAGTGTGCATTTTTTCAGTATCAATAAAATACCACAATTTCAAGCCAAAACTCCTGACTTGAGAGATCAGACCCAATTTACCATATCATTGGACATACGTTAGCCCAGTCATCACTTGTCTACTCCTGCAGTTGTTTAGCCCACTGAAATCTTTTGGTTTTCATTTCAGTTGTGATTTTCTGTTTTTTCCTCGGTCGGCATGCCTTTAAACCACATTCAAACAGCGTCCTTCTCAAAGTCACAGTCGAAACTTCAACACCCAAACCTCTCAGCTGATGCCTCCTCTCTGTAGAAGTAAGTTTACGGTTCATGGTTACCATGTTTGTAAGTCTTCTCATTGCTCTAGGACTGATTCTTCTTTGACGTCCACACACTAGTTTCCTGTCTGGCTTGTATTCACCACCTTTCTGCACTGAAAGTCTGATTCTGCTCAGAGTTTTCTGTGATGTTCTCATTCGGTCAGCAGTTCCTTGCTGTGTATAACGATCTTCAGCAAGAACTGCTACCATAGGCGAAACTCTCAGAAGTAAAACAGCTTTTGTCTTCCCCACAACCTCACTTTCTTTGGAGACTCAACGATTTATTCCTGCGGCTAAAAATATGCAAGTTCACAAGCTACGTTATGTCTTGCTAATGTAACAAGAAGTTGATAGAATAAATAACCACCTAAAGTACAGCACAGAAACATAAAACATTACTGCAAACACAGTTTCAAAGCATGTACACAGACAACGAACACACATGATTCGGAAGGAAAACGGTAAATGTTACCAACTGTGAAAAATTCTGTGATCTCAGTTGTTTGGAAGTGAAATTTCGTGGCATCAATCGAACCATTTAAACAAATAAATTATTGGAGAGTTTGAAAATACCGCTTCAGTTGCAAGTTAGTTTATTTTTCACACTAGCGCACAGTGGCTGGTACACGCGGCGCTCGGGGAGCACAGCACAGCTAGGACACCTGAGGATGGGCTTATAAGTCCGAAACCGGTCGTGTGAAAAACACAGTAATTTACAACCGAAGCGGTATTTGCAACCTCTGCTATAATGCTCAGTTGCCTATGTTCTGACAACAGGATTGTTCGAAATTATTACACTTTTCTCTCATACTTTTAAACGAGAAATTTTAACGACTATCAAAAATAATCGTTTAGTCTAATAATTCAAACACGTTTGTACATCATTCACCTCTTCGTCTTATAGTTCTGCGAGTTACTGCAGTCGTCGATCGTTCGTTCCGTGGTGCACGATACTGAATACTGGCACAAACAGGATCGTCACTCACTCACTCCAAAAGTTAGACTGCGCTGTATTGGCCAGGAGAGTGCCGTGTGATGCTAGTTGATACTGGTGTTTCGCTTTCTTCCAGGCAGAAATACTTAATCGGAGCCCACTTTTCTCAGTTAGCAATTGAACCGAATATCAGCACCAGCTTCTAATGTAAATAGAAATGCTGTTGTGCAGATGGAGAAGGAAATGTTTGAGGGCGAGAAGGTGGTGGTGGTGGTGGTGGTGGTGGTGGTGGTGGTGGTGGTGGTGGTGGTGGTGGTGGTGGTGGTGGTGGTGGAGGGGGCGAAATATAATAAGCGGATTACGTCATGTTTTTAAGAAAACAGGTGTTTTGTGAGGCACCGCGCATATCGTTGTTTGCATTACATTTCATAACGGCTTTTCTGTATCTGTGAATTCTGGATAGGCAAGCAAGATAAACTCGCAGAAGCCTGACTAATGGAGGAACGGACTAAGGAGTTAGTTACAAAGCTAGCGCTCTGTTTCTTGCAGTTAATCCAAACGGAGGACTGCTAAGCTTTCTGTGCCCGCTAGCGGGATTAAGCTTCACGTTAAAACCCAACTATGTAGTGTTGGAGGTGAATCTCATAGAACTGCTGTTCGGAGCAGGCGCACGTAAGACTGCTCATAATTCCGACCGATAATATGTTCAGCCATCGTGATCGATAACAAAACTTTCCCGCTCATAAAGTATAGTAGCGTCACCGGAAAATTCGTGTTGAAAAATGTTCGCGCGTCGTCTTACAAACGTGTTTGCGTTCACAAAGCTAAAATGGAACACGGCACGTGTCTTCATCCAGATCGCACTCGTACTACACACATAAAAAAAAACTTAAGCTTCACCTCGCTTCCTAGAGTTCCGGAACCTGCACGTAAAATTGGAACAGGGATCAACAGGAACAGGAAAGGAAATGGCAAGTAGTGCTAAACCACATTCCGCATAGTGGTTTGCGGAGTATCGAAGTAGACGTAAAAGACTCGTTTGAAACAGGTCTCCGCTCCTCTATACTGTGGAAACCTGAGCCCTGCATGGTTACTCCAGCACGCTTCGATTGGTGCTTTGTGGCGGTTCTTTGATGATGCTTTTGGCTCTTACTGTTGGCGGGATGAAGTGGTTTGTCGACGGATTAGTGCGGAGGAATCTGGCCGCACCAAGTAAGAGGTTCCCGCCTTAGGGAGACGCCGGACGAATATGAGGCCTGCGTAATTAACCCCGAAATGTTTTACTATGTCACGAGAATAATCTGGTCCTCAAATAATTACTTCCCTCATTGCTCAGAAATTACTGAGAGCAGACTTAAATGTTAGCAGTCTTGAGTGCAGTCACAATTTTCTAAGGGCAGCTCGCTTGCACAGCGCAAATAAACTGTCGTTTACAAAACATACCGTCAGTGGTCCATACAAAGTTAACTCCACTCAATTCACCCTTCTACATCTACATCCACGTGACAACTCTGCTATTCACGATAAAGTGCCTGGCAGAGGGTTCAGTGAACCACCTAAAGGCTGTCTCTCTACCTTTCTACTCTCGAAAGGCGCGCTGGAAAAAAGAGCACTTAAATTCCTCTGAATTTCTCTGTGCGAGCCATGATTCCTCTTATTTTATCATGGTCTTTTGTCCCTATGTAGGTGGGTGCCAACAGAATGTAGGCGCAATCGAACTGGCGATTGAAATTGCATGATAAGATGCCGTAGCAACGAAAATAGCCTTTGTTTTAATGATTCTCACCCCAAATCACGTATCATGTCTGTGACACTATCTACCCTATTTCGCGATAGTACAAAACGAGTTGCCCTTCTTTGTACTTTTCCGATGTCATCCGTCAGTCCCGCCTGATGCGGATCCCACACTGCACAGCAGTACTCGAGAATAGGGCGAACAAGCGTGGTGTAAGCAGTCTCTTTAGTAGACCTGTAGCACCTCCCAAGTGTTCTGCCAATGAATAGCAGTCTTTGGTTTGCTATACCCACAATATTATCTAAGTGATCGTTCGAATTTAGGTAATTCGTAATTCTAATCCCTAACTATTTAGCTGAATTTACAGACTTATTGCGTAATCGAAATGTGCCTGATTCCTTTCAGTACTCAAGTGAATAACTACACACTTTTTTAAATTCAGGGTCAACTGCCATTTTTCGCACCACACAGATACCTTATCCGAATCATTCTGAAAGTCGTTTTGATCATCTGATGACTTTACAAGACGGTAAATGACAGCATCACCCGCAAACAATCTAAGAAGGCTACTCATATTGTCTCCTATGTCGTTAATATAGATCAGGATCAATAGAGGGCCTGTAACCTCCTTCGGGAACGCCGGATATTATTTCTGTTTTACTCGATGACTTTCCGTCCATTACTACGAACTGTGACCTTCGATAGGAAATGAGGAATCCAGTCGCACAACTAAGGCGATATTCCATAGGCAAGCGCTTTGGTTAGAAAACGCTTCTGAGGAACGGTGTCGAAAGCCTTCTGGAAATCTAAAAATACGGAATCAATTTGACATCCACGTTCGAACACAGTATATGTTCAAAACCTTAATACTACTTCATTTACTTCTGTGTTTCTCATCTTGGCAATTCTTAATTGGAATTGAATATTTATTTCATCTTAGGTGGTGAAGGAGTTACGGAAAACCGTGTTTAATAACTCCGTTTTAGTGGCACTGTCATCAGCGAGTTCACTTTGACTCTCGAAGGTTCTGTCTGCTGAACTATAGTAGTACTATCTAACTTGATTGCAAACTGCAGGAGCACTTCAGCTCTTTCGAAGTGTCTTTGGACTAGCTTTTAGCTTTCTCAGCAATGCACTTATGACCGCGTCTACGCTTTTTATATCGATTGCCCTGTAACATTTTCTTTACTTTCGGCAATAGATAAGTGTCGCATGGAAGCCGTACACTATGCGATCACAACTATCGGGACTCCTGCCTGAAAAGAGTTAAAATGTAGTGGCGCCCTCGATCGCTAATGCTGGAATTAAACAAGGTGTTGGCCCACCCTTAGCCTTGATGACAGCTTCGACCCTCGGTGGCACACGATCAATCAGGTGCTGGAAGGTTTCTCGGGGAATGGCAGCCCATTCTTCACGGAGTGCTGCACTGAGGAGAGGTATCGATGTCGGTCGGTGAGGCCTGGCACGAAGTCGGCGTTCCAAAATATTCCAAAAGTGTTCTGTAGGATTCAGGTCAGGACTCTGTGCGGGCCAGTCCATTACACGGGTGTTACTGTCGTGTAACCACTGCGCCACAGGCCGTCCATTATGAACAGGTGCTCCATCGTGTTGAAAGATGCAACTCCCATCCCTGAATTGCTCTTCAACAGTGGGAAGGAAAAAGGTGTTAAAAACATCAATGTAGGGCTGTGCTATGATAGTGCCAAGCAAAACACGGCGATACCATAGCACTACCGACCCCGAATTTTACTGTCGGCACTACACACGCTGTCAGATGACGTTCACCGGACATTCGCCGTACCCACACCCTGCCATGGGATCGCCACATTGTGTACCGTGATTCGTCACTCCACACAACATTTTCCCACTGTTCAATCGTCCAATGTTTACGCTCCTTACACCGAGCGAGGCGTCGTTCGCCATTTACCGGCGTGATATGTGGCTTATGAGCAGCCGCTCGACCGTGAAATCCAAGTTTCCTCACCTCTCACCTAACTGTCACAGTACTTGCAGTGGATCCTGGTGCAGTTTGGAATTCCTGTGTGACGGTCTGGATAGATGGCTGCCTACTACACATCGCGACGCTCTTCAACTGTCGGCGTCTCTGTCAGTCAACAGACGAGGTCGGCCTGCGCGCTTTTCTACTGTACGTGTCCCTTCACGTTTCCATTTCACTATCACATCTGAAACAGTGGACCTAGGGGTGTTTAGGAGTGTAGAAATGTCGCGTACATACGATGACGTAAGCGACACCCAATCACCTGACCACGTTCGAAGTCCGTGAGTTCCGCGGAGCGCCCCATTCTGCTCTCTCACGGTGTCTGATGTCTACTGAGGTCGCTGATACGTAGTACCTGGCAGTAGGCGGTGGCACAATGCACCTAAGATAAAAAAGTATATTTTTTGGGAGTGTCCTGATACTTTTGATGTCTCACTGTATACCCCACAAGGCATCATGGCGCATTCTTGTGGGGTATACTGTTCCACTCAGAAATGCAGGGTGGGGAAAAAAGACTGTCTATATTCCTCTGTACGTCACGTTATGTATCTTACCTTCCTCGTTCTTCGGCTAAACGTATGTTGGTGGCTGTACAGTTGTTCTCTGCAGTGAGCTTCAAATGGCGGTTCCATTAATTTTCTAAGCAATTTTCGTCAACAAAACGTAATTTCCGTACAGCCTTTGTATTTGAGTTCTCGAGCAGCTTTTTCGTAATTCCGTGATGTTCCAACAAATGTAGCAGCCCGCCTCCTAACCTGTTTCGACGACTGCTTTGAATCCGACCTGGTACGGATTCCACACACTCCAGCAGTACTCGAGAGTAGGTCGCACCAGCATCCTAAATGCGGTCTCCTTTGCAGGTGAACAACTCTTTCCTAAAACTCTCCCAATAAACGAAAGTCGACCATTGGCCTTCCCTCCTCAGCTTCGTTCCATCCCTATCGCTTTACGCCCCGACACTTACAGGGCTTCAGTGTGTCAAGCAGGTAGCTAATAAAACTGTAACCGAACGTTAAAGGTTTAATCTTCCTACCCGTCAGCATTAACTTACGCTTTTCCACATTTACAGCAAGCTCTCATTCATCTCACCAACTAGAAATTTTGTCTGTCGTGTTCCATCTTCCTGCAGTCACTAAACTTCAACACCTTCCCGTGCACCACGGCATCATCAGCAAACAACCGTAGTTTGCTGCCCACACTGTCCGGAAAATCATTTACGTATACAGAGAACAGCAGCGGTCCCATCGCACTTCACTGAAGCGCTCCAGCCGATACCCTAGTGTCTGACGGACGCCAGCCGGCGTGGTCAACAAAGTGGGTTACACCATTTGAGCAGTATTCGAAGCCACTCTCATCGCTGTGAACTTACTCCACATGCTCTAACCGTCATTAACAGCCTGCGGTGGGGCACCGTGACACTCAATCTATATAAATGACAATATTATATATACACTCCTGGAAATGGAAAAAAGAACACATTGACACCGGTGTGTCAGACCCACCATACTTGCTCCGGACTCTGCGAGACGGCTGTACAAGCAATGATCACACGCACGGCACAGCGGACACACCAGGAACCGCGGTGTTGGCCGTCGAATGGCGCTAGCTGCGCAGCATTTGTGCACCGCCGCCGTCAGTGTCAGCCAGTTTGCCGTGGCATACGGAGCTCCATCGCAGTCTTCAACACTCGTAGCATGCCGCGACAGCGTGGACGTGAACCGTATGTGCAGTTGACGGACTTTGAGCGAGGGCGTATAGTGGGCATGCGGGAGGCCGGGTGGACGTACCGCCGAATTGCTCAACACGTGGGGCGTGACGTCTCCACAGTACATCGATGTTGTCGCCAGTGGTCGGCGGAAGGTGCACGTGCCCGTCGACCTGGGACCGGACCGCAGCGACGCACGGATGCACGCCAAGACCGTAGGATCCTACGCAGTGCCGTAGGGGACCGCACCGCCACTTCCCAGCAAATTAGGGACACTGTTGCTCCTGGGGTATCGGCGAGGACCATTCGCAACCGTCTCCATGAAGCTGGGCTACGGTCCCGCACACCGTTAGGCCGTCTTCCGCTCACGCCCCAACATCGTGCAGCCTGCCTCCAGTGGTGTCGCGACAGGCGTGAATGGAGGGACGAATGGAGACGTGTCGTCTTCAGCGATGAGAGTCGCTTCTGCCTCGGTGCCAATGATGGTCGTATGCGTGTTTGGCGCCATGCAGGTGAGCGCCACAATCAGGACTGCATACGACCGAGGCACACAGGGCCAACACCCGGCATCATGGTGTGGGGAGCGATCTCCTACAGTGGCCGTACACCTCTGGTGGTCGTCGAGGGGACACTGAATAGTGCACGGTACATCCAAACCGTCATCGAACCCATCGTTCTACCATTCCTAGACCGGCAGGGAACTTGCTGTTCCAACAGGACAATGCACGTCCGCATGTATCCCGTGCCAGCCAACGTGCTGTAGAAGGTGTAAGTCAACTACCCTGGCCAGCAAGATCTTCGGATCTGTCCCCCATTGAGCATGTTTGGGACTGGATGAAGCGTCGTCTCACGCGGTCTGCACGTCCAGCACGAACGCTGGTCCAACTGAGGCGCCAGGTGGAAATGACATGGCAAGCCGTTCCACAGGACTACATCCAGCATCTCTACGATCGTCTCCATGGGAGAATAGCAGCCTGCATTGCTGCGAAAGGTGGATATACACTGTACTCGTGCCGACATTGTGCATGCTCTGTTGCCTGTGTCTATGTGCCTGTGGTTCTGTCAGTGTGATCATGTGATGTATCTGACCCCAGGAATGTGTCAATAAAGTTTCCCCTTCCTGGGACAATGAATTCACGGTGTTCTTATTGCAATTTCCAGGAGTGTGTAATGGCGTAGTAGACAGTGTCGGAAGTTCCATACGGCTTTTCGCGGATGATGCTGTAGTATACAGAGGAGTTGCAGCATCAGAAAATGCAGAAAGATCTGCAGCGGATAGGCACTTGGTGCAGGGAGTGGCAACTGACCCTTAACACAGACAAATGTAATGTATTGCGAATACATAGAAAGAAGGATCCTTTATTATATGATAGCGGAACAAACACTGGTAGCAGTTACTTATGTAAAATATCTGGGAGTATGCGTGCGGAACAGTTTGAAGTGGAATGATGATATAAAATTAATTGTTGGTAAGGCAGATACCAGGTTGAGATTCATTGGGAGAGTCCTTAGAAAATGTAGTGCATCAACAAAGGAGGTGGCTTACAAAACACTCATTCGACCTATACTCGAGTATTGCTCATCAGTGTGGGATCCGTACCAGGTCGGGTTGACGGAGGAGATAGATAAGATCCAAAGAAGAGCGGCGCGTTTCGTCACAAGGTTATTTGGTGACCGTGATAGCGTTACGGAGATGTTTAGCAAACTCGTGTGGCAGACTCTGCAACAGAGGCGCTCTGCATCGCTGTGTAGCTTGCTGTCCAGGTTCCGAGAGGGTGCGTTTCTGGATGAGGTATCGAATATATTGCTTCCGCCTACTTATACCTCCCGAGGAGATCACGAATGTAAAATTAGAGAGATTCGAGCGCGCACGGACAGTCGTTCTGCCCGCCAACCGTACTCGGCTGGAACTGGAAAGGGTAATGACAGTGGCACGTAAAGTGCCCTCCGCCACACACCGTTGGGTGGCTTGCGGACTATAAATGCAGATGTAGTTGTTCACTTTGCGGAAATCTAGAAACATGGAATCTGCCTGTTGCCATTCACCCGTGGTTCGAGATGTATCATGTGACAAAACGGCAAGCTCAGTTACGCACGAGCGGTGCTTTGTAAAACCGTGCTGATTGGTGCACAACGCCTTTCCCATCTTAAGGAAATTCACTGTATAGTAGCTCAAAGTATGCAAACGGCCGTGCCGAAGTGGTAACATCGGCTCCCGTCAGATCACCGAAGTTAAGCGCTGTCGGGCTGGGCTAGCACTCGGATGGGTGACCATCTAGTCTGCCGAGCGCTGTTGGCAAGCGATGTGCACTTAGACCTTGTGAGGCAAACTGAGGAGCTACTTGACTGAGCAGTAGCGGCTCCGGTCTCGTAAACTGACACACGGCCGGGAGAGCGGTGTTCTGACCACGTGCCTATCCGTATCCAGTGACGCCTGTGCGCTGAGGATGACACGGCGGCCGGTCGGTACCCTTGGGGCCTTCATGGCCCGTTCTGGAGCAGTTAGCTCTAAGTATGTTCAAGACTCGTGCATAACATTTATATTACGGACCGTAATCGGTGATTTTGCGGGTCCGTTCTGTCAGATCAAGCAAATATTTTGTGTCCTTCTACAGCATTTCCTCTCCGCGAAAATCCGGCGCCAGCATCGAAATACTTGATTCGATTTCTGAGACATTACTGCGGGAGAGGGGTGTGACTAGCCGGGTGTTACAGCCGGGGGAGCGAGCGCGGCAAACGATACGCGATTGCGCTGTGCTCGCAAGTGCAGGGCTGGCGTGCAGCAGTAGGCGGACCCTGGGCGGCCGTGTCTGCTCCTGCGTGCCGAACCTGCGCCACACGGGCGCCAGGTGTCCGTGTCTGCCCACAACACGGGGGCGACATCTGCCCCGCCGGATGTGACGTCACCACACCTGTCGTGCGGTGCGCGCTGCGAAAGCTCGCAGGTACGTGTTATGTAGGTCGCTTGGCGGCCGCCTCTGGGTTCGAAACCGGCGACCTGATTCTGGTAAACTGATGCTGAAAGAGAGACTTCCCGTCATCACGCACTTCGTGACCTGGAGCCGACAGTTAAGTTTCACCTCATTTGTAGCTGAGATCAACCACTACATTCATGCATCTACATCCACACGATTACTCTAAAGTTCACAAATAAACGCCTGGAAGAGTATTCATCGACCCACCTTCGCAATTCTCTGTTATTCCAATCTCGTATTGCGCATGGAAAGAACGAACACCTATATCTTTCCGTACGATTTCCCTTATTTTATCGTGGTGATCGTTTCTCCCTAGATAGCTCGGTGCCAAGAAAATATTTTCGCATTCGTAGGAGAAAGTTGGTGATAGGAATTTCGTGAGACATCTCATTATGTCCGTCTCAAATCCTGTATCAGTTCACTGACTTCCTCTCCTCTATTTAGCGCAAATACAAGACGTGCCACCTTTGTTCGAACTTTTTCGATGTACTCCGTCAGTCCTATCTGGTAAGGATCCCACACCGCGCAGCAGTATTCTAAAAGAGGACGAACAAGCGTAGTGTGGGCTGTCCCCTTAGTAGGTCTGTTACATTTTCTAAGTGTCCTGCCAATAAAATGGAGTCTGCGGTTGGCCTTCCCCACAT
The DNA here is from genome assembly GCF_023897955.1 of Schistocerca gregaria. Lineage (NCBI taxonomy): Eukaryota > Metazoa > Arthropoda > Insecta > Orthoptera > Acrididae > Schistocerca > Schistocerca gregaria. The sequence goes on along the minus strand of NC_064930.1, from coordinate 146,345,816 downwards.
CATTTTCTGTGTTTTTATTCCAATTTAAGTTTTTCGTAATTGTAATTCCTAGGATTTTGTTGAATTTACGGCCGTAATATTTGACTTACTCATCGTGTAACCGAAGTTCAACGGATGCGGATTACCTCACACTTTCCGTTATTTACGGTCAAATACCCATTTTCCCACCATGCAGACGTCTTTTCTAAATCATTTTGCAATTATGTTGATCTCCTGGTGACTTTACTAGTCGATAAACGACAGCGTCATCTGCAAACAACCCAAGACGGCTGCCCAGGTTGTCTCCCAAATCGTTTACATGGACAGGCAGCATGATAGGGCCTGTAAAACTGTCTTCGGATACCCCGGAAATCACTTCTGTTTTACTCCATGGCTTTCCGGCAGTTACTACGAACTGCGACACCTCTGACGGGAAATACGGAACCGAGTAACATAACTGAGGCTATGTTCCATAAACACCCCATGTCACGACAACCTGCTTATGTGGTAGTGTCAAAAGCCTTCCGGAAATCCAGACACAGTGAATCCATTTGAAATTCCTTGTCAACAGCACTCAACACTTTGTGAATAAACAGCTGTTTATGCTTAACACGAGCGATCTTTTGTAAATCACTGTTTGCAGCCTGTTAATAGACTTTTCTTCTAGGTAATTAATAACGTTCTAACACAATACATATTTTCCAAAATCCTGCTGCATATTGGCTTGTATTATAGTGGATTACTCGTACCTACCTTTTGCGTTTTCCAGGTGTTCTGCGAGTAAATCGCTCTCTTTGTTTTGCTTTTGCCCCACAACATTACATATATCATCTTAATTTAATTGATTCGTAATTGTAATTCCTAAATATTGAGTTAGATAGCCTGCCAAATCGTTTATGTAGATAGAGATTACAAACAGCAAAGGTCCCACAACAGTTGCTTGGGAATACCGGATGTCACTTGGGTATTGCTTGATGATTTTTCGTCAATTACTACAAACTGTGGCCTTTGTGTAGTTTCTTCTTGAAAGTTATAAATGATGCGAAGTAACTACATTCATTAATGTTGGAGATTGAGTCGACAGAAGTGTGACGAATATTTTTCAAGCGCCCTGTGTTTTGTAAATGGGACCAGAAGAGCGTAGTCGGTTTTTTGATGGGAGGGTTGTGGAGAGGACGCGGCCTCATGGCAAGGTTTCCGGCGTGTTCAGATAAAAAGCACTCCACATGTGTGTCGAGGGGCGTCGGCAGATAAGATAGCCAACTTGTTGGAGAGTGTGTGGACGTCCGAAAGTAGGTCGCCCGCGCGCCGAGACGCCTCGGACAGTCGGTGGAAGGGCCATTCCGAATCCTTGGTGCACAACTCTCAATCGTTAGTTGCCTACTGAAGTGGCACGCACTGCCCGTGACAGCCAAGTGCGGCAAAAGCAGCTCCTCGGGTTTCTCGGATCCGGTAACGGGTGAGGTGGTTGTCTCATGAATGACAGCAAACGATTGGTATACTCCTGTTCAGTTTTCCCAACAAAAAAAAAATCACTCCATGTTTCAGTGCTGTTCTTTATTAGCAAAATCCACACTGCATTGAACGCACTTACGCAGCTCGTTATGATGAGTCGTAATTTGGTAATTTATTTCTGATAGCCATTACACACGGAAACATTTCCGTGTATTTTCCTTGCATTCACAGCGCCACATTTGCACCTCGTGGCCAAAATTGGAAGTATTTTTTTTTTTTTTTTTTTTTTTTTTTCCACCGTAAGTCGGTTCCGCGTTAACGCATTAGCTTACCTACCACGTTTTGCTGCCGAACGATGATTGCAACCCATACTGGACCTTCGTGAGCAGCTTGACTTTATTTATAACCACCCAAACCGTAATTAGAATCTCGCGAAAGAAGAGTAGAAATTATGTTCACCAATTAACTGTATGAACTTAATCATCGAAATGATTTCGATTAAGATTTAAAAAGAAAAACCGACACCTGAGAAGATTGGCATAGACAGCCACCTAAACATTACATCCGTCCCTTTGGAATTACACCATACTGTGACTCCGTGAACTATCATCGTTTTATCGTTTTGTCCGTTTGTGAAGGCCTTGCTAATTACGCATCTAATTTTTTTTTGTAATTTGTATTAGATTTCTATTCTTTCTCTTTTGTTCATATGGGAATTTCTAATTGTGATTATGTAACATTCTAATGAGGTTTTTAAATGTAAAGATGTAATTGTGATTATTTCGTGTGCCAATGGATAAATGTTTCTTGCTTCGTACCTGTGGTAAAGATTCAAAAGTTCTCTTTTGGAATATTATTAATTGTGAAAAATGCAGTCAATAACATTTATAAAGGTTTATGTAATTTACGACAACGATATAACATCTATAGACAGGGGACAGCGATAGTGGTATCGATAGTCGAAAGGTTGTTGCGTAGTAGAGGGGATGGTGGATGGTGTGTCTGTGAAGCGTGCGCGGAAAAATAGTTCTGTTTTTTTATGAAAAGCATACGCAATTGTATGGACAGTGATGCCGAACTATCAGATTAATTCTCTTTACCACTGCGGTATTTAATGCCATCGCCAGCGAACTTTAAGAGCAAATAAACCGAACTCTGAAAGTGCCGCTAACATTACTTTGTTGTGGCCGACACGAATTGTGCTTTCATGCGAATAAACTTTGCTGGTGTTGGTTTTGGGTGGTGGAACTGTTGCCTATCACATTCTATCAAGCCGTGAAAGTGAAGACTTTAATAAACTGTGCAATATAAATGACTTTCAGTGACGTTGTCGAAGTTTGAAATGCGAGAACAGAGTGGACATTCTTTACGGTGTGCTTCACACAGGAGAACAATTCTATGTACTGTGTATTTGTGGCTAAGACTGTATGAATGTGACGAACCGTGTAATTATGAACCATGGCGTCACGGGCAGTGCATAAAGTGTGAACACGAGCGATGTCTACGTCATGTACTTCGAAAGAGAGTGCATGTCAACAGCGGTCGTATACTGGCGTCTTGTGGTGTGTTAATCACCACGGGGTTAATGATACAGCTGTGCCGGAACTTTATTTGCGTCTCGCCGGAGAAGATTAACCGGCGGAACTGCCTGTGTCCTGCTCTCGTCATCGTGACGCGCAGCCATCGTGCTGCCTTAACGCAACGCTTCGTATGCAACCAAAAGCTAAGAGTTCCCATGACACAGAAACTTCAGTTCTCTATTAAAAGTATAGGAATTACTCTCTATTTAAATAAATTCTTTGTTTGGTTTATGTTTGCTTCCTGCTAACGAAAATAAAATTACAATCAGTGAATTAAAAGTTGCCTGGTGGTCATTGTTGAAACACCAGTAAATATAAATTTCTTCTTCCTCTCATTGGAAATAATTCTCCTTGCATGTCAAAATTATTGTAGTTATTTTATGTGGTTTTATGTATTGTTATGAGAGTAGATATATGACAGTGACTAATAAGAGTATTTTGTCGCGAATTATCGCGTGGCGCGAAAATTACGGCGACCGCCATAATTGCTTGCGTTCTGACCAATAACGTAAAAGCTGCTATTCCCGTATTGGTGCATTTCCCGACGTGAGCGTGAATTATAAATGTCAGCTGTCAAATAACATAGGGACTGTTTACCTAGTAATAAAAGTTTTTGATATTGTATTGGTAAGAGTCGTAGTACGAAGAGACAGCGGTTATACTCCATAGTGGGTAGATGTATGGCGAACGCCCACCCCCCTCCAGTGTTCATGCTATTATTAACAGTATTGTGTGTGATTCACGAAATTTTGTCACTTTTCCTTATTCTTTTGAGATATTGTCTTAGATGTCTTTGAAGTTTCAGAGAATACGAGGGTCGTCCACAAAGTAACTTTCGTTTGGTTATATAAAACAGACGTGTACAGGGAGAGAAAAAGTATTTATTGTACAAAAATCTACAACTGTTAAACTACTTTTGTACATTGCTTCCGAAATTTTGTAGGCACTTGTCATAGCGTGGCACAAGTTGTTGTCTGCCTTCTACATGCAATGTTGTCGCTGGTGTATTGAACCATGTGGTAGCATGTTCTCTCAGCTCCTCATCACTCAAGTGTTGAGCACCAAGGAAAGGTTTTAGGTGCAAGAAGAGACAGAAGCCGCTAGGAGCGAGGTCCGGGATGGTCAGACGCCTCCCAGTGAAATTCCCGCAAGAGTTGCCTGCTCACATTCGCCGTGTGAGGTCGTGCATTACCGTTTTCCAGTAACGATTTCATGAGTTAGTGATCGTGAGATTTGCGGAACTTCCATGGCAAGGGCACTAAGTGTAAACTTACGGTTGGGCTTAATCTTCTCTTCAATTGTGTGAACCAGTTCATCAGTAACCACAGACAGGCGCCCACTTTGTTCTTCTTCATGCACTTGATCACGTCCGTCATTGAACGGTCTGATCCATCTTCTAAACATTGAACCACTCATAACATTTTGTCCGCAAATATCGCAGATTTTTGATGAATTTCCTTCGGTTTTACTTTCTTTGCATTTGGAAAACGAATCACAGATCCGATTTCACATGTGGCATTTTCAGTTACAGCTCACATCACGAAGAAGCACTACGAAGCACACGTCGGCAGCGGCGATCTGAAAATGGCGGGCATGTCTCCTTCTCGAGTCAGAGTAGCTGCCGTGCGTGCTCGCAGCTGCGGTCGTAGCGCTGCCGTGGATAGAAATAGAAACGGAACCTACTTTGTGGACGAGCCTCGTATATACACAAGTTTGTCGGTTCAGGTTAATTTCAGAGCAGTTTGTCGTGGATATTAGAGTTTTCAGTTCATAAAGAAAGTGGGATCGTGACCAATTGAGAAGTATAAGAAAGAGTGTTTTCCAACTAGAATTTTGGATGACTTCACAGTTTAGATTTTGATTATTTTTCCTGTGGGTTGTGGTCATCACAGATTATTCGAAAACGGCGCCAGCCGAGGTGAATGGCTGCAGGGTACGATTTCTGCGACCTTAGCCTACATGGCCGTGTAGATGGCTTCAAAAATGCGATCCCACCCCTCGTGACTTTTCCTCGGAAGACACAGAGAGAGAACGCAGGCGTGCCAACACAACACTGCGCAGGCACCCCGCAGCAACCTGCCGCAGCCACTGGGAGGGGCGCGCGGCGCCGTTGGCAGCCCTGCCCCGCCTCTGACCTCACCGCTGTTTAATGAACGGGCTGTCTGCCCACGCAGAACACCTCACCCGCACATTTTTCTGCACTCTCTCTCTCTCTCTCTCTCTCTCTCTCTCTCTCTCTCTCTGATCCTCCAGCGTGATATGCCGCGCTGCTCTCACACACAGGGACTAATTACAGGCCTGCCAATCCCATCCCCCCACCCAGCCACAGTTTCACTTTCAGTCCGCGCGCGCGCCTGCAAACACAGTGCTACAGGCTGTACCACAAGTCCTTGCCAACTGTAGCAGTAAACGCCCGCACTTGTTGCATAACGACACTTGGTGGGAGCTACTATTACTAACGCCCACGAAATCCTACAAAGATGTCCGTCTATATAAGGAAAACGGTTCAGGAAAGATACAACTTCAGCATCTAACGTTCAGTCAACGACGATGTCATTACAGAGCACGAGATCGCATTAGCTGAGGATGGGAAGTAGTGAGGTAGACCACCGAGACGTTGCATCGGGAAGGGCGGAAGGCGATCTGTACCCGAATGCCGGGATGGTTCCTTCGAAAGGGCACTGCCGCGTTCTTTCACCATGCTTTCCTAACGCTCTGCGCCGAAGACAGCCCTGCCAAAGCAGAGTTGCTAAACACAGCCTTACGAAATGCCTTTACAAAAGAACACGAACTAAATATGCCAAAATTCGAATCAAGAACAGCTGCCAACGTGAGTAACGTAAAGTAGATATCTTCGCAGCAGTGAAGCAACTTCAATCACTTTACGAAAGCAAGTCTCCTGGTCTTGACTGTGTACCAATTAGGTTCCTTTCAGAGTAAGCTGATCCATTAGCTCCATGCTTAACGATCATACACAACCGTTCGCTCGACGAAAGATCCGTACCCAAAGACGGGAAAGTTGCACAGGTCACACCAATATTCAAGAAAGGTAGGAGTAATCCACAAAATTAGAGGCCCCTATCATTATCCTGGATATGCAGCAGGATTTCGGAACATGTACTGTGTTCGAACATTATGAATTACCTCGAAGTTAACGGTCTATTGACACACTGCCAGCATGGCTTTAGAGAACATCGTCCCTGTGAAACACAACTGGCTCTTTATTCACATGAAGTGCTGTGTGCTACTGACCAGGTATTTCAGATCTATTCCGTATTTCTGGACTTCTGGAAGGCTTTTTTGACGCTGTACCACACAAGCGGCTTCTAGTGAAATGGCGTCCTTGTGGAATATCGTCTCAGTTATATGACTAGATACATGATTTCCTGTCAGAGGTCACAGTACGTAGTAACTGGCGGAAAGTTATCGAGTACAACCAAAGTTATTTCTGGCTTTCCCCAGAGTAGTGTTACAGGCCCTTTGCTGTTCCTTCCCTATATAAACGATCTGTGAGACTATATCAGCAGCCGTCTTAGGTTGTTTGCAGAAGACGCTGTCGTTCATGGATTAATAAACTCATCAGAAGATCAAAACAAATTGTAACACGAGTTATAAGAGATGTCTGAATGGTGCGAAAATTGGCGGTTGACCCTAAATAACGAAAAGTGTGAGGTCATCCACAACAGCGGTAAAACTAATTCGTTAAACTGCGGTTACACGATAAAACAGTCAAATCTAAACGCCGTAAATGCCACTAAATACCTCGGAATTACAATTACGAACAACTTAAGTTGGATGGAACACACACAATGCTGTGCAGAAGGCTAAGCAAAGACTGCTTACACTACGCTTGTCCGTCCTCTTCTAGAATACCGTTGCGCGGTGTGGGATCGTTACCAGATGCTGCTGACGGAGTACATCGTAAAAGTTCAAAGAAGAGCAGCACGTTTTGTATTAAAGCGAAATACGGGAGTTGGTGTCCCTGAAATGATACAGGCTTTGGTATGGACATCATCGAAACAAAAGCTTTTTCGTTGTGGAGGAATTCACGTAATTTCAATCAGTAACTTTCTCCTCCGACGGGGAAAATATTTTATTGCCGACCTACATAGGGACAAACGAAAATAATGGAAATCAGAGGTGTTCGTTTTTTCCGCGCGCTGTACGCGAATGGGATAATAGAGAATTGTGAAGGTGGTTCGATGAACCCTGTGCCAGGCACTTAAACGCATTTGCAGAGTATCAATTTAGACGTAGATGCTACGAGGTAGGGATCAGATTTTCTACTTCCTAGCAATGCTTGCATAAACTGCTCCACCTTTACAAACTGTGTTAATCATGCATGATTGTAGGAAATGTTCCATATGTGAGTTCTTACCTTCCGTATTTGCAGACATAATAATAACTTACAGCTTTTTCACTCCTTTCCTCACCTCTGCAGACTTACCGCAAGTCGACATTTTGCATTTTACATATATCATAGTTTTTCTGTTTCATCTACCTACCGCAATTCGCCATTCCATTCCTGTGTTTTACAACTAAATTTCTTGTTTGACCTCTCCTGGACTCTTCCTCTTCACTGATGAAACTGTAATCTCGCATCGATTCTTCTTTTTTTTCCGGATATTTTTGTTTTGATCGATAGTTTGCACGTCAGCTCACAGGCTCCTTGACCCGTCCTGTAAGTTTTTCTTGGAAATTCCGGCATTACCTTGGGATTCGGTGATAGTTCCTGGATTAACACTTCGTCTATTTTCTGCCTGCCACCCTTCATTTTATATACAAATTACAGCTCAACTCGTTTCAAATTCTCCCCTTCTCTCTCTCTCTCTCTCTCTCTCTCTCTCTCTCTCTCTCTCTCTCTCTTCCTCTCTCTCTCTCTCTCTTCCTCTCCCTCTCTCTTTCCTTCTCTCCCTCTCTCTTTCCTTCTCTCCCTCTCCCTCTCTTCTCTTTCCTTTTCTCTCTCTCCCTCCCTTCTCTTTCCTTTTCTCTCTCTGCCTCTCTTCTCTTTCCTTCTCTCCCTCTCCCTCTCCCCTCTTTTCTCAGCGATGCCCCATTGTGGCTTCCCTGCAATCATCGTACTGCATGTCCCTAAAACGTCAGAAGTTGTGATCATAAACGTCACATGGTAACTGCTTTCAATCACATTGTTTAGGCGACTTCACCTAATGTGCTCAAAAACCGTGGCGAGCCTGGCCTGTGGAGGAGACGGTTAGACGTGTCCCTGGTGAGGTCGGTGTATCCGCCGCTACCCAGGCACCGTGCTGATGCGGCGATATCTCGAGAACTCGTGCACCGCTCGCTGCTCGAGCACATGCCGCGATAATCGACCCGGCTGGTCGACGCCTGTTATCGCGTCCCGCCTGCCTAATGGCGTGCCTCGGTCCACGCGCTGTAGCACTGCAACCGGGGTGAGAATTCGCGCCGGCTCTCAGCTGCCTCTGTAGGAGTGTCGCCACGACACTGTACAATCTCCTCCTCCTCCTCCTCCTGCTGCTAGACTCTCACTGAGAGTGATGCCGGTTGAGCGTCATGCGGACGGTGAAGGTTCACGGAAAAGTATTCTCGTTTTTTACTTCTTTAATTTTTATTTCGTCATTGGAGTTGCAAGTTCGATGAGGCTCTGCCAAGCTCATAATCTCAGAGCAGCATTCGTACCACTCGTTGCGTCCAAAAAGCATACATCTACTTGTGTACTTTAAAAAAGTGGATCTTATACAATACACCGACAGAACTGAACACACCCCTCTTCAGAGCCCTCATATTAAACCCATTGAAAACATTTGGAAAAGGCTGGAAGAGAACATGAGACAAACACAGACTTGTAAGGAGTTGTGAAAGAAGAATGGGACGAAATTCCATCCTCTGAGACAGCAAACTTAGCCGGCTCTGTGCCCAGATGTCTGCAAGCAGTTAACACCTACAAAGGAAAACACCGCTGAATAGTAATATTTTTCCAACTTAAGCCATGTTTTCAGGCTCTAAATGTGAAAAAAAAAGGTGGGCGAATACTTCATGAAATAGTTTTGTATAAAATTCTGTGCTTTGCATACATTCTTACCGTTGGGTATTTTGTTCCTTGTTTTCCAGTAATAATCATTTAATGACGTGAGCCTACGTTCCACGTGATTGGTTTTTTCCAGATTTTGCAGTTGCTTCTTTTCACGTGTCACACTCAATTTTTTAAAAAAATATATGGCTACCTGTCCTCAATCACTTGTTCAGTACATGCACCTCCTCTCTCTCTTCCCTCCCTCTCCCTCTCTCTCTCTCTCTCTCTCTCTCTCTCTCTCTCTCTCTCTCTCCTATCTCTGTTCTTGCCCTCTACAGCTGCTTCTACTAGCATGCCTTAAATTATGTCCTATCATTGTTGATTGGTTGGTTGCTTCATCTTCTTTTTCTTCTCCTCCTCCTCCTTCTCCTCCTCTTCTTCTTCACTGTTTCCCACACTCTTTTCGTCACAGGTTCTGCAGAGAACCTCGACATTCGTGTCCTTACCACTCTACCTACTTTTGAATGTTCTTCTGTAGCAGCGCATTTTAAATATTTCTATTCTGTTCCGGTTTTCCTACAGTCCACGTCTCTCCGTGATACATATCCAAAAGGACATGCTCAGAAACTTCTTCCTCCAATTAGATGCTACTTGTAATACCAGCAGACTAACCTTGGACATAAGGCTGTGTTTCCGTGTACCATTCCCCACTTAATGTACTTCGTGCGCCGCCCGTCGTGTAATACTACCCCTGCGACCTCGCACAACACCTTAACTTGGTCGTTCGCAGTTTTGATGACAAGCTGGTTACATCTCTGGATGATTTGATAAGATATAATGGTCTGAAAGAATGTAATTTGTGCAGAGAAAGTATGCAGATCTCAATTAGCAAGGTTTCCTTCATAACGAGCAACTTCGCGAGCTCTCCTCGAAGTTTCGCACAATTTTCCAGTGTTCTGTTTATACTGCTAAAATGTTTGCCAAGAGCAGTGCACGAATGACGCAATTACAGTGGCCAAACACTTACTTTTTGTTTGAAACCAGACAATTACCGTCTGTATACACTGACCGAAAAAAATAGTAGTACTGAGGACGAGTTTTGTGGCATAAACGACATTTGGAAGGCGTGTTTGTGCGTCTGGAAGATGGCATCCATTACAGTTGCGCGCCAGTCGCTTGAGCATGGCGGTAGTGGCGCCACTATGAGGATCGAAACGAGGTTTTCTTTAAATAGACGCTCCAACTGTCCGGAGCGTTACTTTTGAAATTGGAGGCGGTGAGTTGAAACTAGTAAACAATGCAATTACATCTACATGCATACTCCGCAAGCCACCTGACGGTGTGTGGCGGAGGGTACCTTGAGTACCTCTATCGGTTCTCCCTTCTATTCCAGTCTCTTATTGTTCGTGGGAATGAAGATTGTCGGTATGCTTGTGTGTGGGCTCTAATCTCTCTGATTTTATCCTCATGGTCTCTTCATGAGATATACGTAGGAGGGAGCAATATACTGCTTGACTCTTCGGTGAAGGTATGTTCTCGAAACTTCGACAAAAGCCCGTACCGAGCTACTGAGCGTCTCTCCTGCAGAGTCTTCCACTGGAGTTTATCTATCATCTCCGTAACGCTTTCGCGATTACTAAATGATCCTGTAACGAAGCGCGCTGCTCTCCGTTGGATGTTCTCTCTTTCTCTCTCTCCTATCGACCCCCATCTGGTACGGATCCCACACTGCTGAGCAGTATTCAAGCAGTGGGCGAACAAGTGTATTGTAACCTACTTCCTTTGTTTTCGGATTGCATTTCCTTAGGGTTCTTCCAATGATTCTCAGTGTGGCATCTGCTTTACCGACGATTACTTTTAAGTGGTCATTCCATTTTAAATCACTCCTAATGCCTACTCCAAGATAATTTATGGAATTAACTGCTTCCAGATGCTGACCTGCTATATTGTAGCTAAATGATAAAGGATCTATCTTTATGTGTATTGGCAGGACGTTACACTTGCCTACATTGAGATTCAATTGCCATTCCCTGCACCATGCGTCAATTCACTGCAGATCGTCCTGCATTCCAGTACAATTTTTCATTGTTGCAACCTCTCGATATACCACAGCATCATCTTCAAAAAGCCTCAGTGAACTTCCGATGTCATCCACAAGGTCATTTATGTATATTGTGAACAGTAACGGTTCTACGACACTCCACTGCGGCACACCTGGAATCACTCTTACCTCGGAAGACTTCTCTCCATTGAGAATGACATGCTGCGTTCTGTTATGTAGGAACTCTTCAATCCAATCGCACAATTGGTCTGATAGTCCATATGCTCTTAATTTGTTCTTTAAACGACTGTGGGGAACTGTATCGAACGCCTTGCGGAAGTCGAGAAACACGGCATCTACCTGGGAGCCCGTGTCTATGGTCCTCTGAGTCTCGTGGACGAATAGCGCGAGCTGGGTTTCTCACGATTGTCTTCTTCGAAACCCTTGCTGATCCCTGCGGAGTAGCACAGAGGCGCCATTATTAACTCATAGAGTCTAAACGAGGTCGTGCAATTAGGGCTACGAGAACCTGGATGTTCCTCCTGAGATACTGGAGAAAGTCTTGGCAGGAGTGCTGCCACTGTACACAATTGGTGCCAGCGGCGGTAACGAGAACCAGCTGGAGCTACACGTGCACCGCTGTGACACAACCAACTGTTATAAATAGATTGCTTGAAGGGCAGCTCCGAGCTAGACGCCACGTAACGTGCATTCCAGTGGCACCCAAACTACGGCATTTGCGATTTCAGTGGTGTCAAGCGAGAGGTCATTGGCGGACAGGGTGGAGGTCTGTTGCGGTTTCTGGTGAAACCTGGTTCAGCGTCAGCGCCAGAGACGGCCGTGTGTTGGTTGGGAGTATGCCAATCGGGGGCTTGCAGCCAAGCTGTCTGCCTGCTGGATACAATGCACCTACATCTGGAGTTCTCGCCTGGGGTGCGATTTCGTATGACACCAGGAACACTCTAATGGTTGTCCCACCCACCCTGACGGCAAGTTTGTACGTGGGTGTGGTGATCGCACCTGTTGTGATGCCGTTCATCAATAGCATTACAGGGGGGTTTTCCAACAGGATAACGCTCGCTCACATACAGCTGCTGTAACCCACCATACTCTACAGTGTGTCCACTTACTGTCTCGGCCTGCTCGATCGCAAGATGTGCCTCCAGTGGAGAACACATGGCGCATGATCGGAGGACAACTACTGCTGATTCTTCCTCAGACAGCATTGAGGGGGTGGGGGGGACGTGAAACGGGCCGACTTGGAGCAGGAGAGGCACCACAGGACATTCTATTTTCTACTGTCTATACTGTTACGAATAGATTCATAAAACGTTGTCAGCATGACCAGGAAGAGTTCAGGATTCACACTCGTAGCACTGGAAGTGCAGAAACATAACAAAAGAATTTTTCTGAGATATGAAATTTCATCATTTTTTCACTTACTGTTGGCTACATTTGTTGCTACAGGTACATTTTTCACAAGTAAGAGAGATTCTTTGATGAATTTTGCACAGCATACAAACCACACTTGGAGGTGTACGAAACTGTGGGGTGCGTACTGTAAGACCTTCGGTACACACGCCATCAGATTATTTGACTTGTCGCTCTAGCGAAGTAGGCGAGTGTCAGCAACATGTCTCGTGGTCTTACCGTGGCGTGTTTATCTTCTGCCGTTAGGTTAGGCGATAGAAATGCCCCTTGCACGCATAGAGTGGCAGATTGACGATGACCAACTGTAAACAGAACTTCATACATTTATTAAAATAACAACAAGCATAGACTTTACGTAACTTGATTCTGTATGCTATTTACAATTGACAATCTGAATTTCCTTTGGTCTTGCTGCGTTAATCTAATTCTCACATATCTCTGATACTTTACAAAGTGTCTGTTCATTTATCTTCATGGCTATGTACAGGAATATGGTAATTTGATTAGGCGCAGACTGAAACTTGACTGTAGACTAATGCAGACTAACTAATCGGAGTTCTGAACACTCGTCGTAATACCTCAAGTGTTCAGGTACCACTCCGCAAGTGTCATCGGAGAGGAGAAAAGGTTCTACGTTAGCAGCAATTTCATTGGCTGCGTGACATATTAATAAGGGGATCGGCGGAAGCCGAATTTGGTCCGTCTCTAAGGCAGCGCCATCTCGAAGAGCGGAGACGGACGAGCGCTGTTCCTGCGCTGTTGTGCTTAGCGGGGCGCGCTCTAGTGGGAAAGTTGTGTACGCGCCGACCACGCGGAATTGTGTACCCAACAGAAACTTTAGAATTTTCCAAATCTATTAAAAACTTTGCTACCAATTGAGATCATTAACAACAAAATTTGATTTTTTTCTAAACATGTTTTTCATAAATTAAATAGATTTTAGAGTTTCAGACACCTGTAAGTATGGTTTGTATGCTATCCAAAATTCATCGAACAGTCTCTCTTACTTATGAAGAAAAGTGTATCTATAGCAACAAATGCAGTCAATAGTATGTGAAAAAAGTGATGAAATTTCACATGTAAAAAAAAATTATTTTTTGTAGGTTTGAACTTCCGCTACTAAGAGTGTGAATCGTGAATCCTTCCTGGTCATGCTGACAATTTTATGAATTTATTTGTAAAAGTATAGACAGCGGAAATTAAAATGTCCTGTGGTGCCTGTCTTACTCAAAGTCGGCCCGTTTGACGTCTTAACCCCCCCCCCCCCTCCCCCTTAATCGTCGCTGAAATCACTGAGCGAGTGCAACAGGCGTTGAACTCCGTCCCACAAACTGACCTACGCCACCTATACAGCACAATGCATCCAGGTTTGCGTGCCTTTGTTCAACATTACAGGTTTGCGTGCCTGTGTTCAACATTCTGGCGGCTACAGCGATTATGAACGTACCAACGTTTCGTATCTGCTTGTGTGTAATCTTGAAGTGTTAAAGACGTAAATGTATGATGGAGACAAACGTATACCCAAAATTTCATTACTCCGCATTAATTAACGCGATTCTCTGGCAACACTGTAAATGTACTTTCCCATAGTGTATTGTGTGTTTACCTTTCCTCTCGTTTCCAAGGTATTTTAAATAAAAGTAATTGTGTACTTACGTGTTTTTTTAGCTGACCAGGAGGTGCTTTGTTAAACTTTCTGTACTGCGTGTAATATTATGACCATCAATTCATATTTGTGATAAGATAATGTTAGGTTAATTCGTATACCTGCTAGCTGAGTAAATTGTGAATAGTTTCTGGTGAGCATAAAGTTCACAGACAATGAAAATACGCTGTGAGCCACTAATAACTTCTCTGCCGCCTAACCACTAACCTTTGCTTTTTCTGTTGCAGGTGAGTTTGGCCAGCCTACTCTATGACATCAGTGAGCTCCCTGCTGTGTCGTAAGTACCACTCAACCTGTGCTGTGCTCAAAACCTCACTACGGCTGGTACAAACTCCAGGAGAACAATGCCTGCTGTCTTAATAGCTATTGCTTCTCCCTCTCGACTACTGCTGTGTCTCTTGGAGACGAAATTTTTTTTAATGAATGCACTGTGTCATCCAAAGTATACGGAGACACCTTTGAAATTGCGTTCGTGTGAAATATAGTCTCAGATATGTGACTGGATTCCTGATTTCCTGTCAGAGGGGTCGCAGTCAGTAGTCACTGACGGAAAGTCGCCGAGTACAACAGAAGTGATTTCTGGCGCTGCTCCCCATAGTAGTGTGGTAGCGCCTTCGCTTTTCTTATGTGCACTACTGGCCATTAAAATAGCTACACCAAGAAGGAACGCAGATGATAAAAGGGTACTCGTTGGACAAGTATACTACAACAGACATGTGATTACATTTTGACGTAATTTGAGTGGCTAAATCCTGAGAAATCAGTACCCAAAACAACCACCTCTGGCCTTAATAACGGCCTCGATACGCCTGGGTATTGAGTCAAACAGAGCTCGGATGGCGTGTACAGGTACAGCTGCCCGTGCAGCTTCAACACGATACCACAGTTCATCGAGAGTAGTGACTGGCGTATTGTGACGAGCCAGTTGCTCGGCCACCATTGACCAGACTTTTTCAATTGGTGAGACATTTGGAGAATGTGCTGGCCAGGGCGGCAGTCGAACATTTTCTGTATCCAGAAACGCCTGCACAGGACCTGCAACATGCGGTCGTGCATTATCCTGCTGAAATGTGGGGTTTCGGAGGGATCGAATGAAGGGTAGAGCCACGGGTCGTAACACATCTGAAATGTAACGTCCACTGTTCAAAGCGCCGTCAATGTGAACAAGAGGTGACGGAGAGGTGTAACCAATGGCACCCCATACCGTCACGCCGGGTGATACGCCAGTATGGCGATGACGAATACACGCTTCCAATGTGCGTTCACCGCGATGTCGCCAAACGTGGATGCGGCCATCACGATGCTGTAAACAGATCCTGGATTCATCCGAAATAATGACGTTTTGCCATTCGTGCAGCCAGGTTCCTCGTCGAGTACACCATCGCAGGCGCTCCTGTCTGTGATGCTGCGTCAAGCGTCAAGGGTAAATTATGTGAAGTTCCTGTAGTGTATTTTGATTCATCATCTACTGCAGCCAGCCGCGGTGGTCTCGCGGTTCTAGGCCCGCAGTCCGGAACCGTGCGACTGCTACGGTCGCAGGTTCGAATCCTGACTCGGGCATGGATGTGTGTGATGTCCTTAGGTTGGTCAGGTTTAAGTTGTTCTAAGTTCTACGGGACTGATGATCACAGCAGTTGAGTCCCATAGTGCTCAGAGCCATTTGAACATTCTACTGCAGGCGCCAGTTTTCGGAAAAGTGATTTATGCGTGGTTTGTCGCGAAATTGGCAGCGTCTGAAATCTTCGGCTGCGGCAACGACGTGTCTTTACCCGAGTGAAATTCGTACAAATAAATGTCGCTGTGGCAGACACCTTCGCCAGATGCTCGCTGCGTTCCGAACATCTATGTTCAGAATGTTCCCGTACGATCGGTGTAATCCAAGGAAACTCAAAGTTCCAGAGGAACGAACATCAGAAAAGTAACATAGTAGTTAACAATTGTTATAAAATGAAATAGGAGAATATGAGAACGTAAAAAGATTGCAACCACTGAAAATTCCAGACACACATGTTGTTATCTTCAGTCCAGAGACTGGTTTGATGCAGCTGTCCATGTTAATCTATCCTGTGCAAGCTTCTTCATCTCCCAGTACCTACTGCTGCGTACATCCTTCTGAATCTGCTTAGTGTATTCATCTCTTGGTCTCCCTCTACGATTTTTACCCTCCACGCTGCCCTCCAATACCAAGTTGGTGATCACTTGATGCCTCAGAATATACCCTGCCAACCGATCCCTTCTTCTAGTCATGTGCCAGAAACTCCTCTTCTCCCCAATTCTCTTCGATACTTTCTCATTAGTTATGTGATCTACCCATCTAATCTTCAGCATTCTTCTGTAGCACCACATTTCGAAAGCTTCTAGTCTCTTCTTGTCCAAACTACTTATCGTCCATGTTTCACTTCCATACATGGCTACAGTCCATAGAAATACTTTAGGAAAAAGATTACCTTACACTTAAATCGATATAAACACATTTATATTCTTCAGGAACACTTTCCTTGCGATAGCCGGTCTACACTTTATATCCTCTCTACTTCGACCGTCATCATTTATGTTGCACGCAAAAAAAAGTCAATTACTACTTCACGTATCTCATTTCCTAATCTAACTCCCTCAGCATCGCCTGATGTAATTCGACTACATTCCATTATCCTCGTTTTGCTTTTCTCGATCTCCATCTTATATCCTCCTTCCAAGATACAGTCCATTCCGTTCAGTTGCTGTTTCAGGTCCTTTGCTGTGTCTGACAGTATTGGTTCAAATGGCTCTGAGCAGTGTGGGACTTAAGACATGAGGTCATCAGTCCCCTAGAACTTAGAACTACTTAAACCTAACCAACCTAAGGACATCACACACATCCATACCCGAGACAGGATTCGAACCTGCTACCGTAGCGGTTTCGTGTTTCCCGAGTGCAGCGCCTAGAACCGCACGGCCACTCCGGCCGTCCTGGTATTAAAATGTCGTCGGTGAACTATGTATTACGTAATAAATGTATGTCGCGTACTGTGAAACCCAGTTGTAGTTTTACAATTAATAGAACACCTTTCTGCCCCCTAACTTGATATGTTACATGAATGTAGCATTCTTGAACGAATTTTGTTTATATTTTTTATTTGTTTACAAATCTGGTTTCGAGTACGGGGACACAGAAGTGAGAGGCTACTTAAGTAGCCAGAGTTGGGCTTACCTTATGGTCCTCTAAAAGATGCCTGTCGGCAGCTCGTGGTTTAGTAGCTAGCGTTAGTGTCTTTGGATCAGGGGGTCCCGGGTTCGATTCCCGGCCGGGTTTGGGGTTTTCTCCGCCCGGGCACTGGGCGTTTGTCTTCATCATTTCATCATCATCATTCGTGACAGTGGCTCGATTGCACTGTGTAAAAATTGGGACTTCAAAGAGGCTCTAATGACCTCGCAGTTCAGCGCCTCACAAACCAATCATCACGTAAAACACACTAAATGATGCCTGGAAGTTTGACGGTAGCTTTCGTAGAAACTGTCCAGTATATGTGGACAATCTGAAGCATGTGTTCGCATATTCTGACGCGTCTTCCGTTGACGGAGCGAGGTGGCGCAGTGGTTAGCATACTGGACTCGCATTCGGGAGGGCGACGGTTCAAAGCCGCATACGGCCATCCTGATTTTAGTTTTCCGCTATCTCCCTAAATCGCTTCAGGCGAATGCTGGGATGGTTCCTGTGAAAGGGCACGGCGGATTGCCTTCCGCGTCCTTCCCCAATCCGATGGGACCGATAACCTCGCTGTTTGGTCCCCTCCCCATGCCCCTCCCCACGCCCCTCCCCACGCCCCTCCCCACGCCCCTCCCCACGCCCCTCCCCACGCCCCTCCCCACGCCCCTCCCCACGCCCCTCCCCACGCCCCTCCCCACGCCCCTCCCCACGCCCCTCCCCACGCCCCTCCCCACGCCCCTCCCCACGCCCCTCCCCACGCCCCTCCCCACGCCCCTCCCCACGCCCCTCCCCACGCCCCTCCCCACGCCCCTCCCCACGCCCCTCCCCACGCCCCTCCCCACGCCCCTCCCCACGCCCCTCCCCACGCCCCTCCCCACGCCCCTCCCCACGCCCCTCCCCACGCCCCTCCCCACGCCCCTCCCCACGCCCCTCCCCACGCCCCTCCCCACGCCCCTCCCCACGCCCCTCCCCACGCCCCTCCCCACGCCCCTCCCCACGCCCCTCCCCACGCCCCTCCCCACGCCCCTCCCCACGCCCCTCCCCACGCCCCTCCCCACGCCCCTCCCCACGCCCCTCCCCACGCCCCTCCCCACGCCCCTCCCCACGCCCCTCCCCACGCCCCTCCCCACGCCCCTCCCCACGCCCCTCCCCACGCCCCTCCCCACGCCCCTCCCCACGCCCCTCCCCACGCCCCTCCCCACGCCCCTCCCCACGCCCCTCCCCACGCCCCTCCCCACGCCCCTCCCCACGCCCCTCCCCACGCCCCTCCCCACGCCCCTCCCCACGCCCCTCCCCACGCCCCTCCCCACGCCCCTCCCCACGCCCCT
This sequence comes from Schistocerca gregaria, assembly GCF_023897955.1. NCBI lineage: Eukaryota > Metazoa > Arthropoda > Insecta > Orthoptera > Acrididae > Schistocerca > Schistocerca gregaria. The sequence continues at coordinate 146,327,157 of NC_064930.1, read as the reverse complement.
CCCCACGCCCCTCCCCACGCCCCTCCCCACGCCCCTCCCCACGCCCCTCCCCACGCCCCTCCCCACGCCCCTCCCCACGCCCCTCCCCACGCCCCTCCCCACGCCCCTCCCCACGCCCCTCCCCACGCCCCTCCCCACGCCCCTCCCCACGCCCCTCCCCACGCCCCTCCCCACGCCCCTCCCCACGCCCCTCCCCACGCCCCTCCCCACGCCCCTCCCCACGCCCCTCCCCACGCCCCTCCCCACGCCCCTCCCCACGCCCCTCCCCACGCCCCTCCCCACGCCCCTCCCCACGCCCCTCCCCACGCCCCTCCCCACGCCCCTCCCCACGCCCCTCCCCACGCCCCTCCCCACGCCCCTCCCCACGCCCCTCCCCACGCCCCTCCCCACGCCCCTCCCCACGCCCCTCCCCACGCCCCTCCCCACGCCCCTCCCCACGCCCCTCCCCACGCCCCTCCCCACGCCCCTCCCCACGCCCCTCCCCACGCCCCTCCCCACGCCCCTCCCCACGCCCCTCCCCACGCCCCTCCCCACGCCCCTCCCCACGCCCCTCCCCACGCCCCTCCCCACGCCCCTCCCCACGCCCCTCCCCACGCCCCTCCCCCCGCCCCTCCCCCCGCCCCTCCCCCCGCCCCTCCCCCCGCCCCTCCCCCCGCCCCTCCCCCCGCCCCTCCCCCCGCCCCTCCCCCCGCCCCTCCCCCCGCCCCTCCCCCCGCCCCTCCCCCCGCCCCTCCCCCCGCCCCTCCCCCCGCCCCTCCCCCCGCCCCTCCCCCCGCCCCTCCCCTCCTTGAATCGACCAACAACGAACGAACCATCTTACTGAATGAAGTTTCCGGGAAATCGGTTCAGGGCGCCTGGCGTGTTCTCGTCGTGAGTGGTGAGCACAGCCGGCCGCTGTTGCCCAGCGGTTCTAAGCGCTTCACCCCGGAACCGCGCTGCTGCTATGGTCGCAGGTTCGAATCCTGCCTCGGGCATGCATGTGTGTGATGTCCTTAGGTTAGTTAGGTTTAAGTAGTTCTAACTGTAGGGGACTGATGTCCTCAGATGTTAAGTTGTTAAGTCCCATAGTGCTCAGTGCCATTTGAACCCTTTTTTTCTTTTTTTTCTTTTTTTCGAGCGTGGCTTACTGTCACGCAGAGGACCCGGCATCGATTCCCAATACTGCCAGGGATTTTTTTCCATCGTGGGAGGGTTGGTACGATGTGAGACTAACAGAGGAGGTATTCGAGCGAATAAGTAGCGGTTCGTAGGTCAAGAAAGCTGACAGAGACAGGGAGACCGCCGTACTGACGATATGGCCTGCCGTTGGCAGACGATGACACGGCGGTCTGTCGGACCCGTTTGGCTCGTACAGAGCCAGAACGAGGAACTTGCCTTCGTAGTTATTGAATTCACATCGGTAACGAGTCGTCGTCAAGTCAACCCTAGTAAAGTTCCCCATCTCACTATCCTCTTCTATCGCCGTTGCCTGAGGTTGCCACTGTTTCGCGTATTTATCCGTTCCGAGACAACTGGAAGCTGCTTCGAATGCCAGCTGGTTTCTGTAGCGTATTAGGTATGGCAATGTATTTTGTTTTTCCATACTTTAGTCCACCGTCCTATGTACGCTACGTGAAAATTAATTCTTGTATCTCATGGAATGAACTAAACATACCTTGAGCGATTTTAATATGTACTTTATACAGTGTACTTTCAGTGCGTCAACTGTTCTCGCTTCTCCATGTTCGCAGTAGGGGGAAGCATCTGCTTACATTGCAGTTCATCGCACTATAACCACGCATTGGAGAAATAAACCAATTTCTATTGGTTTCTAGTTACACTAACATATGTTTAGAATATGTTGTAATTGATGGCGACTCCGTGGAGTGCTGTGTGAACAGCGACCATATGTGTTAAATTAAGGGAAGGTCAGCGTTGGCCGTAATATTGATGTTTTATTGATAGCAGAATCGATTTTCGATCACATAGTGATCATCTTCAGTGCTGATATGTAAAAATTAAACTCGGACACTGGTATCAAGTTATCAATAACCAAAACTGATAAGCGATCAGAATAACTCCAGTGGAGTGATCGAAAATCGATTCTGCTATCAATAAAACATCAATATTACGGCCAACGCTGACCTTTCCTTAATTTAATACTCCGTGATATTGTAATATAAGCATTTATTATCAATAAAGCGTCGTATTTTTTCAGTACATTAGACATAAGTTCGGGACTGAAGTTGTTAAATCATCTGCTATCGCTTTCTGCCGTTCCATCGTTTAAATGGCTCTGAGCGTTCTGGTATTACTGTACCCTTATCCTCACGATCCCTACGCGAGCGTTTCATCGGGGGTAGTTTTACATTTCAAGACTCCTTGTTGAAACTTCGTGGCAGATGAAAACTGTGTGCCGGACCGAGTCTCGAAGTGGGGACCATTCCTTTGCGCGGGCAAGTGCTCTACCGTTCATATCAGCGCACACTCTGCTGCAGAGTGAAAATATTATTCTGGAAACATCCCCCTAAGCTGTGGCTAAGCCAGGTCTCCGCAGTATCCTTTATTTCAGGAGTGTTAGTTCTGCATGGTTCGCAGAAGAGCTTCTGTAAAGTTTGGAAGGTAGGAGACGGATACTGGCAGAAGTAAGGCTGTGAGTACCGGGCGTGAGTCGTGCTTCGGTGGCTCAGATGGTAGAACACTTGCCGCGAAAGGCAAAGGTCCCGAGTTCGAGTCTCGGTCGGGCACACAGTTTTAATCTGCCAGGAAGTTTCATATCAGCGCACACTCCGCTGCACAGTGAAAATATTCTGAAACTGTGTGAATACGGTTTCTCGGAATACTTCCCGCCTATCTTAGAACGTGTATGCTAGCTCGGTATTTCAACCATCCCCCGTGACACTCCCCTACGGATGAAACAGACGTGTCAACATTCGTGCTGCCCTTCTCTGTATACGGTTAGGCTGTTAGGCTTACATGGTACGGGTCCCGCCGATTTAAACAATACTCTAGCTGCGTCGCATGACTCATTTGCGTCGTATCTTCTTCGTAGAATGATTGCACTTCCCTTGTATAATACCAATAAACCGAAGTCTGCTGCTACCTGTGTTACCCAAAGCGTATGTGGTGGTTGCGTGTCACACACCTAGAAACTGTGTAAGCTGACAGGCTCTTGTGCTTCTTTGATCACTACGGTCGTGCATTAGGGCTATTACTGTTAGGGATTTTATCAAGTGCACAGACTAGAAATTTTGGACTTCTGAAGAAAGTGTTCGTCGCTGTTACGCACATGCGTCAGATTTTGGTCTTCAGCAGCAAAGCCGCCATCCGCACGCCGTCTCGGAAACCGACAAAAAAACGGCCCTGTTTGTCTCTACGCAGCTGCGTACGGGCCTGCCGCGCACACGTGTTGTGTGTGTGTGTGTGTGTGTGTGTGTCGCGGCAAAGGGGACGCACCTACACACCGCGCAGGCACTCAGAGCCGCAGCAAACACAAGGGGCCTTCTTGTGTGGAGATGGAACGCAAGTGTGTGTGTGTGTGTGTGTGTGTGTGTGTGTGTGTGTGTAGGGGGAGGGCGGTGGCTGGGCTATGCAAAGTGGACCAAGGCAGTTGAGGCTCGAAGAAAGAGCTCAAACCTGCTCGCTCGCATCTCAATTTAGGCCACTGTTCATTCGGTACTACGAAAATACGTTGAGAGTAGAATAAAAAATTCTCTAAATGCGTCTTACAAAAAACTTCTGAGAACATTTATGGCGGAGAAACAGCGATCTGTCTAAAAGTGCTTTAAAAGTGGATTACCAGCAGTTCAGATTGCAACAGAACATTTACTTCATTGCTTACGGTTTCGGTCAGTACGTGACCATCATCAGGCATGTAAACCGCGATACCATGCGGTAGCGGTGACCGGAGGTGGTGTGTTAACTGCACGAACGTAAACTGCTGAAGCTGGCGTTGGTGCTTGCGCAGTTAGAACGCCTTCTCCGTTCACCGCTACCGCCTGCTATCGTGGTTCAAGTGTCTGAGGATGATCACATACTGACCGAAACCGTAAGCATTGAAGTAAATGTTTCATTGCGTTCGAGACTGACTGTGATCCAGTTTTAAAGTACATCTTTCACAAGCACCATGATTAAAAGGACACTAGAAGTATCTAAAGAACATACGCTCGCCAGAGAAAATTTTGGCCATGTACGTAACAGGTGACAGCGGTCTCTACGGAACGCTGGAGACGGTGTGTAGCCGGTTCTGTGCGGTTATCTGGCCCTCCACCAGTGAATTCAGGACGGTTAAGTGAGCTGTACAGTACCGGATCAAAAGTATCCGGACACTTCGTGTGAGGAGATACGGACCCGCCAGTGTTAAAGGAGGTCGAGAGTATTTTGTTCTCTGTACAGAAGCCGAAACGGCTGGCTGGCTCTGTCATCTGAGTAACAAAAATCATCGTAGACACTTCCAGTTTTCGTGACGGTGTCCAAGTCGATTTTTGGTGATGAGACTACGAAACTGAGAAGCAGAGCGTGGCTGTGAGAAATCGCATGACGTCAGAAGGTGTCATTAACAGTGCAGTTAGCGCAATGGCGGTCCGTAGGTAGTTACTGGTAGGTTTGATCGTCACGCGAGCGTTACGGAAATGCTTCAGGAACTAGGGTGGGAGTCTCTGGTGGAAAGGAGGCGTTCTTTTCGTGAATCGCTACTGAGGAAATTTAGAGAACCAGCATTTAAGGCTGACTGCAGTACAATTTTACTGCCGCCAACTTACTTTTCGCGGAAATACCACAAAGATAAGAGAGATTAGGGCTCGTACCGAGGCATAGAGGCAGTCATTTTTCCCTCTTTCTGTTGGGGGTGGAACAGGGAGAGAAGATGCTAGTTGTGGTACGAGGTACCCTCCGCCACGCACCGTATGCTGGATTACGGTGTGTGTGTGTGTGTGTGTGTGTGTGTGTGTGTGTGTGTGTGTGTGTGTGTAGATCTTGTAAAGAGTGGCGATGCAGTGGTCGAAGACCACCTTATAAGCCACACACCGTTGTACGCAAAGCTAAGCGACACTCGAGATGTTGTACAGTGTATTTCAAAAATGACTATACAACTTCAGAAATTAATGTAAATTTATTGAAAGAAGTTATAGAGCTTCGTTTAGTGTTTATTTTCCAAGTAAACACACAATTTTTTTAAGTTAAAGATGTTATAGGTGGCTTCCCTTGGTTATCCTTGACGCATCCCGCCAGAAGTCAATTTCTTCCCAAACACGCTGTAGCATTTCATCTACATCTACATGACTACTCTGCAATTCACATTTAAGTGCCTGGCAGAGGGTTCATCGAACCACAATCATACTATCTCTCTACCATTCCACTACCTAACAGTGTGCGGGAAAAACGAACACCTAAACCTTTCTGTTCGAGCTCTGATTTCTCTTATTTTATTTTGATGATCATTCCTACCTATGTAGGTTGGGCTCAACAAAATATTTTCGCATTCGGAAGAGAAAGTTGGTGACTGAAATTTCGTAAAAAGGTCTCGCCGCGACGAAAAACGTCTATGCTGTAATGACTTCCATCCCAACTCGTGTATCATATCTGCCACACTCTCGTCTCCTATTACGTGATAATACAAAACGAGCTGCCCTTTTTTGCACTCTTTCGATGTCCTCCGTCAATCCCACCTGGTAAGGGTCCCACACCGCGCAGCAATATTCTAACAGAGGACGAACGAGTGTAGTGTAAGCTGTCTCTTTAGTGGACTTGTTGCATCTTCTAAGTGTCCTGCCAATGAAACGCAACCTTTGGCTCGCCTTCCCGACAATATTATCTATGTGGTCCTTCCAACTGAAGTCGTTCGTAATTTTAACACCCAGGTACTTAGTTGAATTGACAGCCTTGAGAATTGTACTATTTATCGAGTAATCGAATTCTCACGGATTTCTTTTGGATCTCGTGAGGACCACCTCACACTTTTCGTTATTTAGCGTCAACTGCCACCTGCCACACCATACAGCAATCTTTTCTAAATCGCTTTGCAACTGATAGTGGTCTTCGGATGACCTCACTAGACGTTAAATTACAGCATCATCTGCGAACAACCTAAGAGAACTGCTCAGATTGTCACCCAGGTCATTTTTATAGATCAGGAACAGTAGAGGTCCCAGGACGCTTCCCTGGGGAACACCTGATATCACTTCAGTTTTACTCGCAAAGTGGCGCCGTAAATTTTTTTCCCAGAGTTCAGGTATAGAAGTCTGCACAGGAGGTACAGACACGGTATCCTTCAGGAATTGCACATAAAAAGAGAGAATGGTGCCAAGTCTGGGGAACGTGGGGACATGCCATTGGCGCAGCCCGGCCAATCCGTTGACCTGGAAAGCCGTCACTGAGGAAATCCGGGACGTCAGCAAGGTAGTGGTGGGGTGGTGAACCGTCTGTAAACACTTTGTTCGCGGTCGTAGTCACCGCACTGCGGTATCAAAAATTGTTGTAACATATCGAGGTTGGTGGTTCTCTCACGGAGAAAAAGGGCCGTACACTTTGTTCTTGCTCAATGCACAAGAACGTTCAGTTTAGGGCTACCACGAACAAATTGGAAGTTTGTGCTAAGGTATCGTGGGACCAAACTGCTGAGGTCATCGGTCGGAAAGCCAACGAACTACTCAATCCAACTTAAGCTAACAAGCTGAAGACAAGACCCACACCCGTACCTGAGGGAGGATTCGAACCTACGACGGGGTATCACGAACATGTTGCAATGTTTGGTGCGGATTTTCACTGCCCCGAATCCCACAGTTGTGTGTGTCAACCTTGCCAGTTAGCTGAAAAGTCGACTCGTCAGGAAAGATGATTTGGTGCAAGAAATGTTGATCCTCATGTAATCGATTTAACATATCCGCACAGAAACTCTTGCGAGCAGTTCTTTTATTCCTTGTACGACCGTCAATGTGTACGGTTTCAGATGCGAACGGTTTCTCAACACAGTCGCACGTGGTATTTTCAGTTCGCGAGATGCACGCCACTCAATTTCGTAGGGCTGTTAACAGAACGTTGTCTCACTCGCTCAAAGACCTCCTCACATGTGCTTCGAGGACCTGAGGACTTCCCACGTCTCACCGTGCACCCTGTTTCTACAAAAGAGTTACACCATTCATAAATTGTAGGCTTATGAAATCGACCCGGCGTATGAAAGACGCGATGGGCAGTATTTGTTTGGGGTGACTCCTGTTACACAAGGCAAAAACGAAATTAAAAGTATGTGTCGAAACAACAGAGACAAAACGCTTTTGATGGCTCTTAAGAGCGCGAACTGCAAATCCCACATACGAGTGTTTGGTGTGTGTTGAGAAACCGTTTGCATTTGTACAGATTGGCGGTCGCTCAAGCAATAAGACACACTGATAAAATTGCTCGCAAGAACATCCGTGCGGATGTGTTAAACCGATTACACGAGGATGGACATTTCTTTAGCGCGAGCGGGTCCAATGTAGGCAGCCATGTGTAACGCAACTGCCGCTAGCGCTCCTTACGGTGCGATTCGGCACTAGCGAACTACGCGGGAGAAAACGCGATGTATTTCCCTACAAATTGACACTACAATCACTTCTGTAGGTACTACGAATTAATTTGTATGAATTTTCAAAGTGGGATAGGCCGTTTTGAAACACACCGTGCAGACGCAATTGGCCGGTGGATGACAGGAAAGGACTGATTTGCAGTGATTGATCACGCTGTACCCTGCGGTGGCAATCCGTTACAGGGGCTCGCGTTCCGAGAACGGCTGGAGAGCGATGTGTTGTGCCAACAGTGGAGCGCAGAGGAGGTGATGTTGCGGTATACCGGTGTTTTGCGAATAGGGTGAGATCGCGTTGTTGATGTTATAGTGTATTCATCCCTTGTTCTTCCTCTACGGTTTATACTCTCCACACTGCCCTCGAACACTAAATTGGTGATTCCTTGATGCCTCACAACGTGTCCTAGTAACGTATCCCTTCTCTTAGTCAAGTTGTGCCTCAAACTCCTCTCCTGCATAACTCTGTTCAGTGCCTCCTCATTAGTTATGTAATCTACCCACCTAATCTTCAGCATTCTTCTGTGGCACCAAATTTCGAAAGCTTCTATTCTATTCTTCTGCAATTTGTTTATCGCCCATGTTTCTCTCCCGCACATGGCTACACTCCATACAAATACCTCCAGGGAAGACTTCCTAATGCGCAAATATGTCTGCGATGTTAACCAATTCCTGTTTTTAACAAAGTTTTCCTTGCACTTGCCAGTCTGCGTTTTATATCCGCACCACTTCGGCCAAATAGCTAGATGCAACCACTACTTACTGTCTCGTTTCGTCATCTAATTCCCTCAGCACCACGTGATGCAATTCGACTCCATTCTATTATTCGTCTACCTCTCTTAATGTTCATCTTATAAACTCACTTAAAGACACTGTCCATTCCGTTCAGCTGCTCTTCAGAGCCCTTCGCTGCCTCTGTTCTTACTTTCCTGTCCTCGCAGGTATTCAGTAAGACGACATGAGCTGTAGATGCAGTAACACCACTCGGCAACGAAGATATAGATGGAAATTGTATGGGACGGGTATTAAGATAGTGTCACCTCTAGATCTCCGTTCCCAGAGGTTCAAGGCGCACAGCACCGTCTCCTCTTGATGGGGTGGACGGAAGAGCGACAAAAGACTTTTTTCGATGTATGACGGTGTATTGCACAATATCAATAATCGCATCGTGTCGTGTGTGACGAGAGAGGATTAAAATGTTAGCATTTATTTAATGCTTGATAGGTTTGTCTCTACGTTGAATCGAGTACTTTAAATCGCACATCAATCTCTGACACTGCTGTAAGCCACACCTGGATTCCATAGAGACGTTGATAGATTGAGGGTCTCCCAACGCGACAAGTATTTCTTGAAGAACAGCATAAGCAAGTATTGTGTGTAGCCGCGTGATTGGGGAAGTCTGTCTGACATCATCTTTCCCCGGAGCCCCGCCTAATGTTGTCAGGTGACGTGACTCTCACCCTAAGCCTTGAGGGTTTCATACTACGTGGGTCATTCAGCAGTTAAAGAGACAAGCTGGTCTGGAGGAAAAAGCGTTTATTTTTACAAAATAGTGATTTTGATACTTTTCAACGCAGACGGCTTGGCCGGCAGCTGTGGCCGAGCCCTTCTAGGCGCTACAGTCTGGAACCGCGCGGCCGCTTCTGTCGCAGGTTCGAATCCTGCCTCGGGCATGGATGTGTGTGATGTGCTTAGGTTAGTTAGGTTTAAGTAGTTCTAAGTCATAGGGGACTGATGACCACAGCAGTTAAGTCGCATAGTGCATAGAGCCATTTGAACCATAATCGCCTTGAACATTTATGCACTTCGCAAAAACATAATGTCTGATAGGATAGCCGCAATCATTGATTTTACAATGTTATTTATGATCCGTCTTGATTGCAAAATGTTCATTCATATGAGCGGTTTCGGTTTATCCGGAACCATCTTCAGATGTGATATTTCGCTTACAGGAGTAACCCGTCCAAATACAGCAACTTTCAGATTTTGCGTCAAATCCAGACACGTGAAAGTTGCTGTATGTGGACGGATTACTCCTGTAACCGAAATATCAGGTCTGAAGATGATTCTAGATGGACCGAAACCGGTCATGTGAATAAAAAGTTTGCAGTCAACACGGATTATAAGTAACATTTATGCACTTGTTCCAACGGGCTGCAATCTGTTATATTCCCGCAGAAAATAACTCTTCATCTTGATGCATGAACCAGTTTCTCATAAACTTTTTCACGTCTTGGTTGTCCTGGAACCTCTCTCCACGTAATGCCTCCTTCAGTGCACCAAACAAATGGAAATCAGTGGGTGCTGAGTGAGGACTGTGAGGGCGGACGAGGCAGTACTTGCCAGCGCATTTTGACGACTGTTTCGCGGGCGAGTTGAGCAATACGAAGACGCGCGTTGTCTTGCTGGAGAACCACACCTCTGCTGTGAGATCAACGACGTCTCTCTCTGGTGGCTGGCTTAACCTTGTTTAAAAACAAATCCGAGTGGTATTGGCTGTTCATTGTACGCTGCTCTTCGAGATAATCACAGAAAACTGGACCTTCAGCACCCAAAAGCATCGTCAACACGACTTTTCCTGGTGATGCTCGGGGTTTGAATTTCTTTCTTGACTGCTCAGTCGGTGTGCTTCCAGTCCATGCTTCCTCTTTTTTTGATTCTGGCTCATAATAGTGAATCCAAGTTTCATCACAAGTTAAAGTTTCAGAACGTTCCTTTAGCTCTGTGCACTCTCTCAACCTTGTTTCCTTGTGTAGCCTGGTCAACTCCTTTGGGACCCATCTTGCACATGTTTTGCGGCACTTCAGCTCGTTACGGATACTGTTATGAACTGTACCGGTACTGACTTCCCACCTTAAGAACTACCATTTCCACAGTCACACGGCGGTCGGCACGTATAATGTCATCAATTCGACTTTAGAGAGAGGGAGTTGGAACTGCAGCTGGTCGGCCAGAACGGTGTTCCTCAGTCACTGGGTCGCGACCATCTTCGAACCGCTCTACCCACCTGAAAAAATTTGCGCGATTGATAGAACCTTCACCATAACGTTTAGATTTGCTGCAGTATATACTAGCTGGTTTTTCGCCTTTAGCAATAAAAAACGGATAATTGAACGTTGTTCAACTAATGTGGACGTTTGAAGGGCACTCCCCATCTCGATGTATTATTGAGGTTATAAAGAAAACAATGTTCATACATCAGCTGATCAGGGCTCATCTCAGTGATGCCAACGTAAAGCCATAAAAGTACCGAGCTTTCCCTACTAACAGTCTTTTCCCCAGACCAGTTTGTGTCTCTAATTTTTGAGTGACCCTCGTATTTAATCTTTTTCTAGCTGAAAATGACCCATTCCGCTCAGTGTTTTTTGTCGACCTGTTGACTGAATTGGAAAAGTGAATAAGGTGATGGTGCACAAAGGAGAAGGTCAGTTGCAAAGTAACAGGCTGACTGTGAAGTCTTTCCAGGACTGTAAAAATCCATTTCTAAGCAACTAAGCCAGATAAGACGTTTAGTTTTAATCGACACACTTCCAGATATGCTCCGCTAGTTGCCCATAGATCGTCGAGGTGGTAACAAATTTTTCTCTGCGTCTTTACCAACATCACTTCGTCACCGCATATATAGCATATCGTATTCGAGACACAAGTGTTTGCGCGTCAGTAACTGGCGATTTAAACAGTTTATCCTGAACGTAACTACAGAAAACAGTAAAGATAAGCTACGTCTGCAGAAAGTGCTGCCAATATTTTCGCAACGTCTCTACCAATCTGTGTGTCTAGGAAAGTTTCACCCGAGAACTGGCGTTCACATAACCTCAAGTGTGGCGGGCCGCCATCTTGTTGAACGAAACATTATCCACTGCTGAAGTTCCGTAACCGAGGTGAGTGAGCTGTCCTAGATGTTAATGCATAACATTGGCAACAAACCGCGTATCTCCATCTAGTACAGTTATTTAAAATACATCTTTGTAATACGTGTAACACTTCATATAAACGCCGTACATTCTTGAGAGTACAAACTACGTTCGGTGTTCCGTTTTCGGATACAAAGGCCAATACGTTTTGTGAGTGTCAGACATCCAAAGACGCTACGTATAGTTTTCTGTGTGAGTAACAAGTTTCTTTAAAATTTACTGTGCGACACGGGAATGTTAGTACTGGTGTTTCATTGATAACCATGTTGTACACCGACAAGAAAATGGTCGTACCGAGGCAAAAAAAAGCGGATATGTTCGTCTTTACACATCTCTGACAGCAAAGTGGGCAACCAATCCTCCACCCGCCCTGCTCGCCAAAAAGTTTGCCATGCTAAACGTGTTCGCGCACGTACAACACGGAACGTTCTAAAACCTTTCACCCAGTCTCTGTTGGTAGTCAAGCATTCATATTCAGCAACTTCCATAACTGCTGTCTACCCATCATCCCACTCATCTGCCGTACGTCCCACTACCACTGAATCCTCTCTCACTTACACTGTCTCTCCTTTTTTGCCATTTTACACACCACCACTGTCTCTACATCCACTATGTGATCAAAAGTATCCGGACACCTGGCTGAAATAGCTTAAAAGTTCGTGGCGCCCTCCATCGGTAATGCTGGAGTTCAATATGGTGTTGGCACACCCTTAGACTCGATGGCAGCTTCCACTCTCGGAGGCATACGTTCAATCAGGTGCTGGAACGTTTCTCCGGGAATGGCATCCCATTCTTCACGCAGTGATATACTGAGGAGAGGTATCGATGTCTATCGGTGAGGCCTCGCACGAAATCGGCGTTCCAAAACATCCCAAAGGTGTTCTGTAGGATTCAGGTCAGGACTCTGTGCAGGCCAGTCCATTACAGGGATGTTACTGTCGTGTAACCACTGCGCCACAGGCAGTGCGTTAAGAACAGGCGCTCGATCGTGTTGAAAGATGCAGTCACATCCCCGAATTGCTCTCCAACAGTGGGAAGTAAGAAGCTGCTTAAAACAGCAATGCAGGCCTGTGCTGTGATAGTGTCACGCAAAACAACAAGGGGTGCAAGCTCCCTACATGGAAAAAAGCCCGACCACACCATAACACCGCCGCCTCAGAATTTCACTGTTACCACTACACACGCTGGCAGATGACGTTCACCGGGCATTCGCCTTACCCACGCCCTGCCATGGGATCGCCACATTGTGTACCGTGATTCGTCACTCCACACAACGTTTTCCCACCGTTCAATGGTCCAATGTTTAAACTGCTTACACCTAGCGAGGCGTCGTTTGGCATTTACCGGCGTGATGTGTGGCTTATGAGCAGCCGCTGGATCGTGAAATCCAAGTTTCCTCACCTCCCGCCTAACTGTCATAGTACTTACAGTGGATCCTGATGCAGTTTGAAATTCCTGCGTGATGGTCTGGATAAATGTTTGCGTATTCCACGTTACGACCCTCTTGAACTGTCTGCAGTCTCTGTCAGTCAACAGACGAGGTCGGCCTGTATGCTTTTGTGCTGTAGGTGTCCCTTCACGTTTCCAGTTTACTACGTCATCGGAAACAGTGGACCTAGGGATGTTCAGGAGTGTGGAAATCTCGCGTACAGACGTACGACAGAAGACACACCCAATCAACTGACCACGTTTGAAGTGCGTGAGTTCTGCAGAGCGCCCCATTCTGCTCTCTCACGGTGTCTGATGACTACTGAGGTCGCTGATATGGAGTACCTGGCAGCGTATGGCAGCACAACGCACCTAATATAGAAAACATATGTTTTCGGGGGTGTCCGTATACTTTTGATCACAGTGTAGCACGCTGGATACGTTTGGCGTCACAATGACATAAAGTTTGCACGAAGTCATGTGAAATGAGTGTTACCTAAGGTTTCATAAGTAAACAAACTATATATATATAATCTCCCGCCTGACGTGTAGAAAACAAACGGGTATGAATGTAAACGCCGATTGTTTTATACGCCAAAGAAGTTGTGAAAAATATAAGGATAAATAAACTGCAGCCTAAGTAGAAATAGTGCCGCGTTCATTAATTAAATAATAAATGCGTTGATTCAAAATTTTATAGTTGCGGTATCATTTTTGATATTTCCACAAAATGGCGAGTTAAGACAACTTACAGAATATTGCTTTTAGTGCTTCACTAATTACAATATGTGATTGCAGCTAGTAGGAATCCACGAAACGTTGAGGCAAAATTTTTAAAAAAACTTTTCGACTAATGGCTACGAGGTGGTGCTTGTTAAATGGACGGTTGTATTTATGTAGTAAAAGTAACGTAGAGGCTACATTCACGAACCATGCGAAGGTTAATTTGCATAACATGCATTACTGGACAACTAAAAATCCATGTCGGCTGCGGCAAGTTGAACGCAAGAAACAGTGGTCGGTGGTGTGGGAATCTGAAGGGGAGAATTATATGACCCTGTTTCATCGAAGGAAATCTTAATGGTAGGAGTCACGCCACATTCCTGCAAGAAACATTAGGTCTGTTAGTCGAAGAAATATGTCTAGGAAGAGGGAACAGAATGTGGCATCAACACGATAGGTGTCCGGCGCATTTTTCGCTGGTGGCTAGAAATCAGTTGCAGAGACAATTCCCAAATCGTTGGATTGGATGCGGAGGAGATGTGTCGTGGCCGGCTCGTTCGCCACACTTGACGACTCTGGACTTTTTTTTTCTTGTGGGCATTCGTAAGAGACATCGTTCATAAAGTCGTTCCAACTACACCTGAAGGTACGCGAGAGATAATTGTCAGAGCATGTGCTACGATAAGTGCCGATGTGATAAAGAATAGCACTCAGTCCATGATAAGCAGATTGGAGGACTGTATTGATACCAACGGTAATCACTTCGAACACCTTCCGTAAATGGATGCTCATGCCACTTTTGTGACGTTCAAAGACTTTATTGTTACACATCATTGGATTCGTGCCGGCCACTGGTGGGCAAGCGGTTCTGGCGCTACAGTCTGGAACCGCACGACCGCTACGGTCGCAGGTTCCAATCCTGCCTCGGGCATGGATGTGTGTGATGTCCTTAGGTTAGTTAGGTTTAAGTAGTTCTAAGTTCTAGGGGACTTACGACCTCAGCAGTTGAGTCGCATAGTGCTCAGAGCCATTTGAACCATTCGGATTCGTCTCGATGGCCGCTGCCAGAAAATAAGTAGGCTACTGAACTATAGCATACCATTTTAAAATTCAAAGTTGTCCTTCATATCTCTGAAGTGACCCCACCCAGCAACAAAAAACCAACCTCATCTTATGGCCCTCGTTGTCCCATGGAATTTTTGTCCCACAAACGTTTTTAGGTCCTATGATACTTCAGGAGTTATTCTTGGTGGCAACAGTTGTGACTCACCCTGTATACGAATTCTAACATAAGTGAAGTAATACAGTTGACTCTGGTATTCAGGTCGCCACTTTTGAAACTTCTGGAGAACTGGTCCACGACGAGCCGGAGCGGCGCTTACGTCCTCTTCGCAATAGGGGCCACTGCTGTTGCGTTGTCGTCCTGGAAATGGGCCGGTCAGCATACGATTTGGCTGACGTCGTCTTCACCGCCCTCTCTGCTCTCTCGTTCCCGACTGTTGTCCCAGGACTTGACTGTAAGCCTTGTTTAGTGGAGTTGCGAAGAAGACCACACTTTGAAGTTGGAAGTCGCCTAAAATGAATGGTTAGTTGAAATGGCTCTGAGCATCTGAGGTCATCAGTCCCCTAGAACTAAGAACCACGTAAATCTAACTAACGTAAGGACATGACACACATCCATGCCCGAGGCAGGATTCGAACCTGCGACCGTAGCGGTCGCGAAGCTCCAGACTGAATCGCCTAGAACCGCTCGGCCACTCAGGCCGGCAATGGCTCGTTTGGCTGCTATCATTGGTCTACGGAGTATGAGGGCAGCCTCTCCAGGTAAGAAATATTCATATTTTAGTTGGACCACTTTTTTCGCTTTTTGATAGACGTCGCTGTAATAGTCACAAACATGTGGCTCACAATTTTAGACGAACACCTACTAACAATAGATTTTTTAAATTAAAATACATAACGTATATAGGTTTGAACATTTTATTTCGGTTGTTCCAATGTTATACATGTACCTTTGTGAACTTACCATTTCTGAGAACGCATGCTGTTACAGCGTGATTACCTGTAAATACCACATTAATGCAAAAAATGCTCAAAATGCTGTCCGTCAACCTCATTACATTTGGCAATACGTGTAACGACATTCCTCTCAACAGCAAGTACTTCGCCTTGCGTAATGTTCGCACATGCATTGACAATGCGCTGACGCATGTTGTCAGGCGTTGTCGGTGGATCACGATAGCAAATATCCTTCAACTTTCCCCACAGAAAGAAATCCGGGGACGTCAGATCCGGTGAACGTGCGGGCCAAGATATGGTGCTTCGACGACCAATCCACCTGTCACGAAATATGCTATTCAATACCGCTTCAACCGCACGCGAGCTATGTGCCGAACGTCCATCATGTTGGAAGTACATCGCCATTCTGCCAGGCAGTGAAACATCTTGTACTAACTTCGGTGGAACATCACGTAGGAAATCAGCATACATTGTACCATTTAGATTGCCATCGGTAAAATGGGGGCCAATTAGCCTTCCTCCCATAATGCCGCACCATACATTAACACGCCAAGGTCGCTGATGTTCCACTTGTCGCAGCCATTGTGGATTTTCCGTTGCCCTATAGTGCATATTATGGTGATTTAGGTTACCTCTGTTGGTGAATGACGCTTCGTCGCGAAATAGAACGCGTGCAAAAAATGTCATGGTCCCGTAATTTCTCTTGTGTCCAGTGGCAGAACTGTACACGACGTTCAAAGTCGTCGCCATGCAATTCCTGGTGCATAGAAATATGGTACGGGTGCAATCGATGTTGTTGTAGCATTCTCAACACCGACGTTTTTGAGATTCCCATTTCTCGCGCAATTTGTCTGCTACTGATGTGCGGATTAGCCCCGAAAGCAGCTAAAACACCTACTTGGGCATCGTCATTTGTTGCAGGCCGTGGTTGACGTTTCGCATGTGGCTGAACACTTCCTGTTTCCTTAAGTAACGTAACTGTCCGGTGAACGGTCCGGACTCTTGGATGATGTCCTCCAGGATACCGAGCAGCATACATAGCACGCGCCCGTTGGGCATTTTGATCACAATAGCCGTACACCAACACGATATCGACCTTTTCCGCACTTGTTAAACGGTCCATTGTAACGCAGGTAATGTATCACGAAGCAAATACCGTCCGCACTGGTGGAATGTTAAGTGATACCAGGTACTTATACGTTTGGGACTATTACAGCGCCATCTATCACAAAGCGAAAAAGCGATCCAACTAAAACATTCATATTTATTTACGTAGTACGCGAATATGTAATAAAAAATGGGGGTTCGTATTTAAAAAAACCCAGGCAATATCCGTTTGACCTATGGCAGCGCCGTCTAGCGGACCAACCATAGCGCCATCTAGTTTCCCCCTTCAAGCTAGACAAGTTTGGTACTTTGTAGTTTTTCGTTTGACGCTCATTTCGTGAGATATTTGGCCCGGTCGCGATCAGTGGACCACCCTGTATAACACAATGATCGTGAAGCACTTCCAGTCACTCTGATGAAGGCCGCTAATATCTTAGAAAGTATGTAGCCTGTGCTTAACCCACAATTTGGGATAGTATTGTGTAAAAATTTCAAATAATTCGGTCGAGAACTTTACGAAATTTTTGGTGACAAATTTAAACTACGACTTGTCCGTGTATAGTGATCAGCCGAAACTTTGACCACTGCGGAGTGCGACGTTGGATGCCGCCTGGTGACTCTGCGGGCACGTGATGGCGTAAGGAAAGTGTGTAAGCGGAGGAGACAAGCACTGGGGATCACCCCTGCAAATGGGGAAATCCATTGAGGTAGCCGACTCTGACAAAGGGCAAGGGTTATTGTTACGCAGAGCCTGTGAAAGAGTACCTCGAAGACTGCGAAAGTGGTCGAATGTTCACGTGCTACTGTCGTGAGCAACTAGGTAGGAGGCAGTGAAGCTACCAGTAGGGAGCTAAATGGTTGGACGTCCAGAGCGTGCGGTTTAGAGGCTTGGCTGCTGCCTGAAGTAGGGTGGACGGTGGTCCGTGGCTTCTCTGCCGAAAGGGCACAATGTTGGGACACGCACAAGTGTTTACGAGCACACCGTTCATCGTACACTTTCGATAGTGGAGCCCTACGGCAGACTACCCCTGCGTGTTCACGTGTCGACCCGACTTCATCGTCAGTTAAGATTGCAGTGGGGCCAGGACCAACCGGATTGGACCATCGATCAACGGATACGTGTCACCTCTTCTGCTGAGTCACATTTATGCTGCACCGGGTTCACGATCGTCTCCACAAACGCCGTCTAAGAGGTGGGCGGCGGCGAGAAACGTGCAGCGCGGCACGCACGCAGGGTGGTGGGAGCAGCGTTGTGCTTCGGGAGGTACGGAGCCTGTACACAGAGAGAGCGGCCGTACGTGAAGTTGCCTCGCGCTTCCTATGTTCGCCGTGCTTTCGAGTTGAACTTCAGAGGACTTTTCGAAACGATTAAAAGGTATTTGAATCGTTGAGAGACTTGTGCGTTGTGCATGCATGTTCGATTTAGTTGTACCTCGTTTTTAGTACGTAATTAGCGTTTGCGATCTTAAATACGAGTTGAAATAATGAAGCGTTTTGTGATGAAGTCGGTAGGCCTACATGTTTGAAGTAAACATGTTAGTAATTGTACAGTGTTGTTTTTGACACCTGTAATTCGTTTTGCAGACGTTCGTAAACGATGCCAGGTAGTGCTGCATTTGGTTGTTCCAATAGAGGCGAACGTGGATTTCGCATGTTAGCATTTCCACGCAATGAAGAAAGACGAAAGCAGTGGGCAGTCGCAATCAACAGGGCTGACGTAAATCAAACAGGAGCCTCGTGGAAACCAACAAAGTACTCTCATCTGTGCGAAGGAAGTCGTTTTTGCTTTTTACTACATATAAAACAACTTGCAATATACATAGTTAAATTTGAAAACAGACCTCCTGTAAATTGTGTGTGTGAAAATTGGTATAACACATTATTCTTATAAACATAGAATTAAGATGGGATTGTGTATCTAGTGTGTAAGAATTTTGCTAAGCTGCAGACGTCATAATTACGTCCTTCAATGTCATAAGGTGTATTTTTTTCAGTACTGCAATGAAGATTTCCACGAGTGTCATTTGATTTCTAGGCCAATGTTAGTAATTCCAGGAATTCTGATTATAGTTTTATGACTATTTCATTAATGCTGTTAGGGCAGGAAGTTTCCCAGATTTCTGTCTTCATTTCGTCGTGGCTGCTGAAACATTATTCGTAGTAAATAATTGTAGGTACTCTTGAATGCAGTTTTTAATAGCCCTCCTTACTGTGCGGTACAAGGGATACGGTAGTTTTCTTGTTATATTTGGTCGTTATTGGAGTAGCCTACATTTAACATTACCTGATTTTTGTAATCTTTTTCGTTTGTTATCTACGAGAGGAATTCATATGAGAGAAGCTCGTAAGCAGTTGATTACTTGTGACATGCAAAAAGTTTGAAGACGTGACAAGCAGTACTAAGAGGTCTCACACTTTTTGCATGCCACAAGTAAACAAATGCTTACGACTTCTGACGTAATACAGGTACGTTAAATCTTCAGCGTTATGCACTTCCGAGACTAAACAAATGCTATACACTAATTTTTATTTTAGTTACGTTGCTTTCATTTCAATATGTCTAGTGAACGAACTTTAAAAGAGAGAAATGCAAGTAACGAATAATTTTTACAGCCACTGTATCAAATTTTCCTGTGCTGTATGTAGTAGGCTACTATGAGTATACTATAGCTGCAAAGAAAGGCGTTTAACGAATGATTTCGCCGTATTGTGTTTTAAATTCGGTGAGAGTGTACTCCACTACTGGCCCGCCCGCACTTTGGCAGAAAAATGGCCGCCGTATCGTCCGGTTGGCCACTCTCTCCCTGTACAGGCTCTCTAGCGGAAGACGTTCTCCTGCGCTTGCACGGGACCTGCGGCAGTAACCGAAAACACGCTGACAGCTGCGAACCACGTGCTTCCCTTCACACTCGATGTCTTCCCCGACGACGATGTTGTCATTCAGCAGTGAGCCACAAGTGTGGTTTGAGGAGCATTCCAGTGAACTCAGGGTCGATGTCTCGGGGATCAACTTCCCCTGAGGGGAATCCTATGGAACCCATCGGCCACCATTACCGCGTACACAAATCGGCGGCCCGGTATTTACGTAAGTTATGCGACCTGTGCGTAGACATCTAATGCCACATGCCTCGACAAAATGGATTTCTCTGCCATGCGCACGTCTGCCTCCAACACGAGCCTCAGAACAGTGCTCAACGAGTGCTGCAGTACTCAAAGTACGTTGCAGTTCTTGGAACGCCCGTTACCGTCGACCTTCGCACACTGGCTGCCCAGATTCCTGGCAGCTTAAGCGCTGCAACAACGCATCCATAACAGCTAGCCGGACAGGTTTTTCTGTTCTTGCTCCGGCTTGGAGGTCGGTACAGACTGGCGTAACGTAAAACAGCAAGTAAACCAAAAGATACCGTCATCATCAGAGTTCTTCCAAGAGGCAGGTTTTCGCACGGTAGTTCTCCAGGCTGTCCGATCTTCTGCCATCCTCTTCAGGTCTGCATAATTTCCTCTTCCCTTTATGTCGTCCATCGTCTTGTATCTCCTTCTTCCTCTCGGTCTTCTCTCACAAATCAATCCTTCCAAAGCATCTCCTTCTCAATTTTACTTTCTCTTACAAACTTCAGCCGAGGTTTTCTCTCACCAATCCTTTCCAATACTCTTCCAATACTCACTCTTTCCATCCAGCTTACTCCCTCCATTCTTCTCCACATCCACATCTCAAATGCTTCTAACCTTGTTTCATCCTCTCGTCTCAGTCTCCATGTTTCTCCCCCATATAGTGCCACACCCCAAACAAAACATTTGCCAAGCATTTTCGTAAGTCCTTTATCTAATTTGGCACATAAGTCTCCCCTTTCTGTTGAATGCGTCCTTCGCTATGGCAATTAGGGTTTTCACCTCCTGGTGACATCCGAAGTCTTCAGTTACTGTGCTTCCAAGATAATTAAATCCACTTACTTGGCTAATGGTAGATTGTCCTATTTTAATATTGGACAGTTTGCGTCTTGTATTGACCATACTCCATGTTTTCGCTGTGTTAATTCGCATCCCATATTGGACTTGGAAGAGCAGTTGAACGGAATCGACAATGTCTTGAAAGGATGGTATAAGATGAACATCAACAAAAACGCAAAACGAAGATAATGGAATGTAGATTGAATTAAGTCGGGTGATGCTGAGGGAATTAGGTTAGGAAATGAGACACTTGAAGTAGTAAAGGAGTTTCGCTATTTGGGGAGAAAAATAACTGATGACGGTCGAAGTAGAGAGGATATAAAATGTAGACTGGCAATCGAAAGGAAAGCGTTTCTGAAGAAGAGAAAATGGTTAACATCGAGTATAGATTTATGTATCAGAAAGTCGTTTCTGAAAGTATTCGTATGGAGTATAGCCATGTATGGAAGTGAAACATGGACGATAACTAGTTTGGACAAAAGAGAATAGAAGCTTTTGAAATGTGGTGCTACAGAAGAATGCTGAAGATAAGGTGGGTAGATCACATAAGTAATGAGGAAGTACTGAATAGGATTGGGGAGAAGAGAAGTTTGAGGCACAACTTGACTAGAAGAAGGGATCGGTTGGTAGGACATTTTCTGAGGCATCAAGGGGTCACCAATTTAGTGTTGGAGGGCAGCGTGGAGGGCAAAAATCGTGGAGGGAGACCAAGAGATGAATACACGAAGCAGATCTAGGAGGATATAGGCTGCAGTAGGTACTGGGAGATGAAGCAGCTTGCACAGGATAGAGTAGCATGGAGAGCTGCATCAAACCAGTCTCAGCACTGAAGACAACAACATTCCACACAAGCTTCATTCAGATCTCTCAGCATGTTGTTCACAGTCCGCTCACTTTCTGCCACTAATACCGGGTCATCAGCAAATCTTATAGATCCTATTCTCTTTCCACCAATACATATTCCTCTTTCCTAAGTAAGCCTTCGGTAATAATCTCTTAAAGTTATACGTTAAACAACAGTGGGGAAAGGAAACAACCTTGTGCGACACCTCGTCCAGTGCTGCACCAGTAGGTAGGAAGTGAATATCTTATAAATTAAGCGGCTTGCGGGTAAACAGCCTCCTGGCTAGCCGACCCGAAACAGAGTTGCCTGCGATGAGCTTGCAGCCCGGCCTCGGCGGTGCCGTTTTGACGGTCGCGCGCCTTGTTCGGACGCAGGCGCGCTCTCCCCCGTACAAGGCCGGGATGTGTCGGCAGGCCTCATTTCTCTGCCGGCGCCCCGAATACCGCCGCGCATTGCCGTCCCGTCCCGTGTCGGCTCGATGCGTGCGACCCGCGCACTGCGTAAGGCCAGGAACGCACTCTCTAGCGGCGGCCGGCGCCCGATATGGCCCCAGCCGTGAGCGCCGGCGCCGCTGCCGCTGCCGCTTCTGTTGCGTTTCGTCCCACTCTGCTCATCCTCAGTTCCATGAAAGATATCCGCTCTTCCTCGCACCGCTAGGGTGCGCGTGGCACTGACACGGCTGTCATTTACTGCCACGCGGAAGCGAATCTGTTGACGACGAGTGTTACAATGGAGATGGCATCGGAACACAAAAACCTAACTGTGTACCATCACAATAACAGCTGTCCATCAGTGCCACCAACATCACTGACCCTAGATACCACAGTGACCGCCACCGCCACTAACAATCGCTATATCTTGCCGTTAGTACTATCGCCGTACCGCATTGTTGCTGGTAGCATTGCATTGTTGCTGGTAGCATTGCATTGTTGCTGGTAGCATTGCATTGTTGCTGGTAGCATTGCATTGTTGCTGGTAGCATTGCATTGTTGCTGGTAGCATTGCATTGCTGCTGGTAGCATTGCATTGCTGCTGGTAGCATTGCATTGCTGCTGGTAGCATTGCATTGTTGCTAGTAGTTTTCACTATTTTCTCCTCATACATCACCACTACCATGCATTAAATACCACTTAAGAATTTCTCTTCACTATAAATTTCAGCTACAACCAAGCGTCCATGTTGCTTCTACTTCTTCTCTAACATCACCTAAACACGTCCTATGAGATTCTCATCTTGTTATTTCCTTGTCTTCTGATATAAAGCAATGAATTTCCTTGCTCAATCTCCCATCCATTCTCCTGATGACATTTTCAGCCCACGTCCATTTCATCTTCTCTGCATCTACACACATCAAAAAAAGTTTTACACCACCTTAGTTCCCAGTATTCCTTAAGATAGACGTTCACAGTGGTTATTGCATCACACACACAGTCGCTTTGACTGTTCAGACATAAGCTACTAAACCCGCGCAAAGATGTAAACAACGACGGAGCGCCTATTAGGCAGCCCACAGCCGACCAGTTTGTCATTCCACCAACGAGGAGGTAAATGGCTGATGTTACCTGTAGTTCAACCATGCTTAGACGGTCAATACCGAGTTGCGTTGCTTCCACATTGTTACTTTGTGCCAGTAAGGGCTCTCGACGCGGGAAGCGAACCAAAGTGATACGGTTCGGATATGGAGGCGATGCAGAGGGACAGCAACTGTCGATGACGTGCCCAACTCTGGCTGCATGAAGGCCACCACTGCAGTGGACGTCTGCCCGCTACCTACGGACCACGGCTCTGAGGAACCCTGACAGCAACGCCACCATGTTGAATAATGCTTTCCGAGCATCCACAGAACGTCGTGTTACGACTCAAACCGTGCGCAGTAGGCTGCACGATGCGCAACTTCACTCCCGACGCCTGTCGCGAGGTCCACCTTTGCAAACACGACACCGTGCAGCGCGGTACAGATGGGCCCAACAACATTCCGAATGGACCGCTCAGGACTGGCATCACGTTCGCCGATGTGTCCGGAAAATCGTCGGAGACTTGTTTGGAGGCAACCCGGTCAGTCTCGACGCCTCGGACACACTCTGCAGCGAGTGCGGCAAGGTGGAGGTTCCCTCCTGTTTTGGGGTGGCATTATGTGGGGCCGACGTACGCCGCTTGTGATCATGGAAGGCACTGTAACGGCTGTACGATACGAGAATGCCGTCCTCCGACCGATAGCCCAACCATATCGGCAGCATACTTGCGAGGTAGAAGTCTTCGTGGGCGACAATTTGCGCCCGCATCGTTCACATCTAGTAAATGACTTCGTTCAGGATAACGAAATCGCTCGACTAGAGTGGCCAGCATGTTCTCCAGGCATAAAGCCTTTCAAACATGCCTGGGATAGGCTCTTTATTGACGACGTGCCCCACCAACCACTCTGAGGGATGTACGCCAAATCGACGTTGAGGACAATCTGGACCAACAGTGCCTTGATGAACTTGTGGATCATGAATCGAAGAGGGCGTGCTACTGAGTATTAGAGGTCTCACCACCTCTAAAGGTCTCCTTGTATCGTGGTACAACACAGCATATTTGGTCTTCGTGAACAATAAAAAGGACGGAAATGATGTTTATGTTGATCTCCATTCCAATTTTCTCTACAGGCTCTGGATCTTTCGGAACCGAGGTGATGCAAAACCTTTTTGGATGTGTAGAATGGCGTCTTTCAGTCCGTATGCGTCGCATATCTGTGTAGAAACTCGGTGCTGTGGTATCTCGCTTCTTGTGCTAGTTCTCTTACTTAGGGGATGGACTTAACTACATTTTACGCCTCACCTCCGCTCGCCGGCCAGAGCAGGTGTCTCCGGTGCGGGCTGTCCAGCCTGGCGCCTGTGTAGCCACGACTGCTGGCCCGGCCCCGCAGTGGGCGTTTGCGAAACTGTGCTGGAGGGCGGCGGGCGGCTAATGGCTTCTGTCAGGGAGCGCCATGCGTCTTCCAGCTCTGATGGCCTCTGCTGGCCGCGGGGTCAGGGCTGCCAACGGCCGAGCGTAATAGCCGCTCCCGTGTCCGGACGCCGCTGTGTATCGCTCTCCAATTTAATCGCAATAAATTTCGAAGGCCAACCCCTCCATCTGCGGTCTGGGCACAGTCCATCTGCAAGTACACTGACGGGATACCTTCTGATATCGTACGTGACCTCCTTTCGCTTGGCGCAGTGCCGCAACTTGGCGTGGGTCCGACTCACTAAGTGTTCAGAAGTCCCCATGGGCGTACCCAGCGAGGGGCAGGGGGGCAGCTGCCCCACCTACAAGACATTCGCAGTTTTTCACTGATTTACTTTTGTATTTAATAAGTAGTGCTGTATGTTGTCTCGAGTCCTTGTTCCCTGAGACGAGTATGACTTGCCGCCCCCCCCCCCCCCCCCCCAGTTATGATCCTGGGTACGCCCTCGCAAGTCCTCTGCAGAAATACACTGAGAGTTCGAAAGAATCAGGACCCACCCAAGGACATACATTCTCCATATTAAGTGCATTGTGCTGCCGCCTACTGCCAGGTACTCCGTATCAGCGACCTCTGCAGTCATTAGACATCGGGAGAGAGCAGAACGGGGAGCTCTGATGAACTGACGGACTCCGAACGTGGTCAGGTGATTGGGTGTCACTTGTGTCATATGTCTGTATGCGAGATTTCCGCACTCCTAAACATTCCTAGGTCCAGTGTTTAGATGTAATAGTGAAGTGGAAACGTGAAGGGGCGCGTGCAGCACAAAAGCGTACAGGCCGACCTCGTCTGTTGACTGTCAGAGACCGCCGACAGTTGAAGAGGGTCGTAATGTGTAATAGGCAGACATCTATCCAGACCGTCACACAGGAATTCCAAACTGCATCAGGATCCACTGTAAGTACTATGTCAGTTCGGCGGGAGTTGAGGAAACTTGCATTTCATGTTGGAGCAGCTGCTCATAAGCTAGAGATCACGCCGGTAAATGCCAAACGACGCCTCGCTTGGTGTAAGGAGCGTAAACGTTGGACGATTGTACAGTGGAAAACCTGTTGCGTGGAGTGACGAATCACGGTGCACAATGTGTTGATCCGATGGCAGGGTGTGGGTATGGCGAATGCCCGGCAAACGTCATGTCCCAGCGTGTGTAGTGCCAACAGTAAAATTCGGAGACGGTGGTGTTTCGGTGTCGTCGTGTTCATGGATGGGGTTTGCACCCCTTGTTGTTTCGCTCTATCACAGCACATGCCAATTTTTATGTTTTAAACACCTTTTTGCTTCCCACTGTCGAAGAACAATTCGGGAATGGCGACCTCTTTAATCCATTGCGTGTGGCGGAGTGGTTACACGAGAATAACATCCCTGTAATGGACTGGCCTGCACAGAGTCCTGACCTGAATCCTACAGAAAACCTTTTGGATGTTTTGGAACGCCGACCTAGTGCCACGCCTCACAGACCGACATCGATAACTCCCCTCAGTGCAGCACTCCGTGAAGAAAGGGCTGCCATTCCCCGAGAAACCTTCCAGCACCTGATCGAACGTATGCCTGCGAGAGTGGAAGCTGTCATCAAGGCTAAGGGTGGGCCAACACAACATAGAATTCTAGCATTGCCAATGGAGGGCGCCACGAACTTTTAAGTTACTTTCAGCCAGGTGTCTGGATACATTTGATCACATGGTGTACTGAGCCATGCTGCCTCTATAGCTGTACATAATTGCGTAAGTGTTTCGGGGCAGGAATTTGTGCACGAACTGATCACTCGATCACGCCCCATAAATATTGGATGGAAGTCGTGTCGTGCTAGAATTTTCGACAATGCTCTTCATAGCTACTGTGAACAATTGTTGCCTGATGACATGACATCGTTCTTTACCTGCATGAAGTCCGTCAATAGCTGCAGTGGTGTCCAGATAGCCGAACTTAACCATTTGCAGTGAATGATCGGTTCACTTGGACCAGAGCACCCAGTCCATTCCATGTAAACACAGCCGACCCCCATTAGGGATCCACCACCAGCTTGCCGAGTGCTTTGTTCACAGCCTGGGTCCTAGGCATCGTATGGTCTACGCCACACTCGAACCCAACCATCAAGTCTTACCAACTGAAATCGGGACTCGGTTTACCTGTCGTATACGGTCCAACCAATATCGTCACGAGCCAGAGGCACTGCAAGCGATGTCGTACACTTAGCATAGACATTCTCGTCAGTCGTCTGCTGCCGTAGCGCAATCAACGCCGAATTTTGGCAGACTGCCCTAACGGATACGTTCTCGTAGGTCCGAAATTGATTTCTACGGCTATTTCACACAGTGTTGCTTCTCTACTCAAACGCCGGGGGGGGGGGGGGGGGGGGGGGGAGAGGAGAGGAGAGGGGGAGAAGGGTTGCAGTATCAAACTGCTCAGAAATTGCCCTTCAGTATAGTCTTCGAAATTTTGATCGTGGAGTTTAGGTATTTTTTTCATTCGTTCCATACGGATGATTAGGTTTTACTTGGGTGTCGCCGGCACTATTCAACGCCCAAAGGGCCTCGCACGCTGTCGAGAAACACACATTGAGCCGCCTTGTGTGACGCACGCGACCTGGCGCAGTTGGCAATCCTGTTAGGCGGCCAGTGGCCACGCACTTGGGGGCTTCCCCGCTGCCCAGTGTCAGCTGCGCGCCGCAGCAGTGTAGGGTGTGTAGTTTGCGGAGTGTAGACGAGTGTAGAGCACCCGGCAGCTGTGGCCGTGTCCAGGAGGCTAGCTCGGCCCTCGCCATGGCGGTCGTGCTTCCCCAGCGTCAACGTCGTGAGTCCAGCACTTTCTCCATGTGTGTTACACGACCACTATGTCAACATTTGCTTTGCAGTTACTGGACCAGTTCAAATTCCACTTTGGCCTCTACGAGATGTGTCAAAGAACGACGAATTCTGAGAATTCACGTTACATACATCAGAGTCGCGCGATTATTTGTTCTTTGTTGTGTTCGTAAACATGCCTGAGAAGTAAGTGCGTTAGTCGACCACAGTATTACGGCTTCTCGTAAGCTTTGACAGTGGTATTTCAGGGCGACTCGCAGAGACACTTGACAGTTCGTACAGAAATGCCTTGGAATCATTGTGTGATGAGTTTTGATTAGTCACCGTCGTATATGTACTCTGTTGACGTCAACGTGTGTTTCCAATGAGAGCAACGGCCAGGAACAATGATACTGTGTTCGGGTAGTACTCTGTTTAGCCACATCAGATTTTCTTCAGGCATATCAGGTACTCACTCAGTTTTCAGCTCGGAGGAAAAGTTGTTGTTGTTTTGAGTCCAGAGACTGGTTTGCTGCACCTCTCCATGCTACTCTATCCTGTGCAAGCTTCATCTCCCAGTACCTACTGCAACCTACATCCTTCAGAATGAGATTTTCACTCTGCAGCGGAGTGTGCGCTGATATGAAACTTCCTCGCAGATCAAAACTGTGTGCCGGACCGAGACTCTAACTCGGGACCTTTGCCTTTCGCGGGCAAGTGCTCTACCGACTGAGCTACCCAAGCAAGACTCACGGCCCGTCCTCACAGCCTTGCTTTTTTCAGTATCTCGTCTTAACCTTCCCAACTTTACAGAAGCTCTCCTGTGAACCTTGCAAAACTAGCAGTCCTGAAAGTAGGTCCCGATTTCGAGTCTCGGTCGGGGACACAGTTTTAATCTGCCAGTAAGTTTTACATCCTTCTAAATCTGCTTAGTGTATTCATCTCTTGGTGTCCCTTTACGATTTTTACGCTCCACACTTCCTTCCAGTACTAAATTTGTGATCCCTTGATGCCTTCAAATGTGTCCGACCAACCAATTCCTGCTTCCAGTCGAGTTTTGCCACAAGTTCCTCTTCTCCCCGATTCTATTCAGTACCTGATCATTAGTTATGTGATCTATCCATCAAATGTTCGGAGTTCTTCTGTAGCATCACATTTCGAAAGTTCTATACACTTCTTTTCTACACAGTGTATCGTCCATGTTTTAGTTCCATGCATGGCTACACTCCACACAAATACTTTCAGAAACGACTTGCTGACACTTAAATCTATACTCGATGTTGACAAAATTCTCTTCTTCAGAAACGCTTTCCTTGCCATTGCCAGTGCCAGTGCCAGTCCACATTTTACAACCTCTCTTGATCGACCATCATCAGTTAGAAAAGATAAGGCGACTCACCATCGGCCAAACCAAACCGCTAAGGACACAAACTTGAAATTTGAAGAGGGTGTGGATCTTACGTTACAGGTTTCGTTTAAGAACGGATTGAAGCTCCCGTCGTAATGGGGTGAAGTATGAGATGAAAGACTTTTTCAAAATATGTCGCTATAAAGGGAATTTTGGAGCTACAAGTACAAAAACTGGTATTTACTTTCTCAGTCAGAGATAAGAAGTAAGTGTTTCAGCATTTCTGGAAACTCAGCCACTAAGGGGGTAAAATAGTGGGGGAAAGTTAGATTGAAAGTAAATTATTACTAAAGAACTACTGAAAGATTAAGTGTGCATATGACAATTGATATTGGCCTCGTCGATTAGAAATAAACAAAATGTTTCAGTGTTTATTGAAATTTAACTCCTACGGGACTTACATAAGAGACGAATATTTTAAGGAACTATTTTGTTATATAAAATTTTTTTTAAAGCTAAATCTATGAGAACTGTTATTTCACTTTTCTCTTAGAGATAAAGATATACTGTAGTCGATATGGAAATATCTCAACAGAACGCGAAAGGCATGAGTAAAAAAAACTTCGAATTCAGGCTACCAGAATCGCTTCTTGGGCAGAAGTACATTCGGGAAAAGAGTGTGGTTTTTTGGCCTTAATTAGCATCAAAAGCTTCGGAGGTGTTACACTTTCTTAAATAAAAATTCGATTAAATAGAACAAAAAATCTCTGCAGTTCATGCAGTCTATGTGGACACTAAGCGTATCAGAGAATTTTTGTTAACTTTTGCTGAAATAACGTCATGAAAGTACGTCAGAGCTATAAAAATCATAAATATTGCTTCTGGTGAGTCTGCTACGACCAAGTGTTCACGAAAAGTGTAAGCGTTTGGAGGTGGCCGTGGAGACGTTGTATATGGCGAGCGACACAGCACATCAACAACAGATTCAATCGCGGATAATGAGAAAGGAATTGTGGTCTGCGATTGCGAGCCGGAAGACAATCGGCGGAGTCGCTGATGATGTTGCCATGTCAATTGGTTCACGAGACCGTTTTGTTTCGGGTTCGTCCGCTGTGAAACTTGTAAAGCACTATTTGTTTCAAAATTATTTAATTCCGAATAAATAAGAAAGCGAATATTGCAAGTTGCTCACGAATCAAATGGCTCTGAGCAGTATGGGACTTAACAACTGAGGTCATCAGTCCCCTAGAACTTAGGACTACTTAAACCTAACTACCCTAAAGACATCACACACATCCATGCCCGAGGCAGGATTCGAACCTGCGACCGTAGCAGCAGCGCGGTTACAGACTGAAGCGCCTAGAACCACTCGACCACACCGGTCGGCGCTCACGAATCGCTGCATGAATTGAAGAACAGTGTGATGAACGATGGTCCGGCAGCTGTGGCCGAGCGGTTGTAGGCGCTTCAGTCCGGAACCGCGCTGCTTCTTTGGTCGCACGTTCGAATCCTGCCTCGGGCATGGATGTGTGTTGTGTCCTTGGGTTAGTTAGGTTTAAGTAGTTCTAAGTCTAGGGGACTAATGACCACAGATGTTAAGTTCCATAGTGCTCAGAGCCATTTGAAGCATAAACGGTGATGACACATCGATTTGGGGATGCAACGTAGGAATTAAATTTACAGGTACTTGGATACGTAATGAGTCACCGTATGGTGCGTGGAGGAGGGTACCTTGCACTAATGCCTGCCATTTGCTTTCCTTTTCCACTTGGAAGTGGAACGGCGCAAGACGATTGTTTATATCGCTCCGTGCCAGCCCTAAAGCCGTCGCCACACGGACCGCGCATCCGAACGTTGAGCGAGCCGAGTTTCTGACGTCATAGCGTGGAATAGCACGCTCGGGAGTCAGATTTTCTGAGTGTGCGTCTGAGCGTTGACCAATCAGATGACATAACGACGCCTACGTCACACGCACGCCGTCTCCCTTCAGTACAGAGTTGTGAGCCGCCATATTGGCATTCATTTCAAGCCTGTATGTATATATACCGCTTCTGAACACGAGCAAATTGAGAATCACTGGAAAACCCGTTCTTAACAGTGCGATTCGTTCCAATAAAATAATGAGAAACAGCATATTCGTGGCAAAAGAATTATTGTAACTTGCGTATTATGAGAGTAGGATATCTGAAGGCAGCGACACACTGAAGATCCACCCAAAACGCGTTGTTCTTGGTACAATTTGTTATAATTAAATTTCAGTCAGTAACATATCTACCATTCAGGTTTTCAGCAACGCGTAACATAATGTGATTTCAGTAGCCGGCACGGTAGCTCAGCGTGTTCGGTCAGAGAGGGTTGGCCTCTGTAATAAAAAAAAACTTAGTGGAAGGATCAACCACAGAACTAGAACAGGATGTCTTGCGACGTCCGGAACAACCAAACACAACGGGGAAAGAAAAGAAGGTAGCGTCTCTGTCCAGCGATGAATTGTTTATGCGTTCAGTGGCTCGTGTCGTGACACTTCCAAATTTTTCTTCGTAACATTCGCGTTTTTATTAGGTTCTGATGCTTTATTATTCGTTTAATATAGGTATATGCTGTAATATTTGATATTATGTAAGCGTAAGTTCACCTATTTTTGAGGGGTGACATTGTTCGATTGCCTTAATCTACAGGACAGCTTGCACTACTTGTATAAATATATTACGCTCCTTTTTCTTTTACTCTTCGTAGTTCTCATGTTGCGAAGTTCTGCTACTGGGTGAGAACAGTGATGAAGTAAGACTGACCTTGCGGTTTCACTAAAATGTGGGAATGATGAAATAATGTTTATCTTATGGCGGAGAAGTATGCCAAATTTGTACCGCACTGTTTGTAATGGATCTTTTATAAGCCTGTGTCCTTATTCATTGGACATTGTACTTTCTTTCTCGTGGACGATGGAGGAAATGAGCGTTGGCATAGAGCTAACGTGGGAATTTTACGCGCGCCCATTGAGTAAACAGCGTGATTTACGAACTAGAAACATCCACCAACTGCCGCTGGAGTGCGTTGCGATCGCGTATACCACGTTTGGGCCCACGCACCGTGTACACGAGTCGCATCGTTCCTGAGCGTTCAGCAGCACGTGGAACTCGGCACGCTCAACGTTAACGTTTCGACAGCACGGCCCGTGTGACGACGGCTTAAGGATCAGCCGTTGGAGTAGACGCGTTCTGGATCGCTAGGCCGGAAGAAAGCTAGAGAAGTTTCCCCAAATGTGAAAATAAGGAAGGTAGGGCGGAAGAGTGAGCTACTATGAAGAGTTCAGTGTTATCGTCATGAGAATAGACAGCAAACCAGCGACGGGAACACGTGCTGAGATCTCACACAGAAGACGGAGAGGGGACATAGGTGGTTGGAGGTGTTGAGCGGGTAGCTGAGTACGTAAAGGGAAATAATCATCGTAGGGACTTTGAGCGGTGTGCTAGGGAAGGAACTGAAGACTCCATTACGGGAGAATATGGGCTCGGCAGTAGTTCTAAACTCACACAGGTTCATTTAATAATTTTGGGCGTATTCACCATATCGAGTTAGCTTGTATTAGTTTTGCCGAGGCTGGCATTGTTTTAACAAAGGTGTCCCAGAAGGCACTTCCTATTTCCATGACTAAATGTGTGCAATTGTGGTTCGATATCTTCGGTTCTCTATGATGATCGATTTTTGTGTGCACTTACTGTAGTTCAATTCTTTTATCTTGGCGGTTCCCACATGCCCGCCAACACGCGGGAGATTGCTCCGTTGCAAGTTGTACGCGCCAAGAGAAGCAGCGCCATAGTGTAGTATAGTATACTACGCAGACTTAGGTTTAGGCGGGAGCGCGCAGTTTGTGAAGTGAAGCCACCACGGCCGCATTAACCCTTTCGCTGCTGCAGAGACGTGCTCCCCGCATTTTGTCATCACTGCACTGCTCGCCTGTGCTTACACACCGTGTTCCGACTGCTTTGACACACTTTATAATTCGATTTCACACAAACTATTTGGCCCAAAAATTTGACTTTTACACATCTTTTTGACTGATACCTTCCCCCCATAAATGACTTAATTTTGTTTCGATGTTCAACGCAGTTATTGTGCAGCATTAGATGCAGTAAACCAGTGCACGAAATTTTGAAGAGTTTGTAGAAGTAAATGTCCATAGCGTATACTTTCCGTATGGTCGATTTTAGTTGCCACTCGAAATTTCAAAAAATTACATGCAAACGAATGAAATTCATGAAGTAAGACACTCCGATATTGTTTTTAAATAAAGAAATTATAAAGCCCCAAACACGATTTGAACTCGGAACCTTTCGCTTAGCAGCCCAATACTTCACCCATTACGCTAACACAACTCGTCATTCAATAGAGCTTCCGGAGGACTTTAAAATAACACTCAAATTACCGACAAACACTTGATATGATTATGAATTACTCACGTTTCGTCGAAGTACAATTGGAAATAAACAATTACCGCTGTTCTTTATTGCGAAAAAGCGGTTAGAGAGAATGATACGAACATCTTTCCTTGCTATCGCCTGAATTAGGAGGCTTATTTCCAGAATGAGAATTTCACTCTGCAGCGGAGTGTGTGCTGATGTGAAACTTCCTGGCAGATTAAAACTGTGTGCCGGACCGAGACTCGAACTCGGGACCTTTGCCTTTCGCGAGCAAGTGCTCTACCAACTGAGCTACCGCAGCACGACTCACGCCCGGTACTCACAGCTTTACTTTTGCCAGTATAGCACTTGCCCGCGAAAGGCAAAGGTCCCGAGTTCGAGTCTCGGTCGGGCACACAGTTTTAATCTGCCAGGAAGTTTCAGGAGGCTTATTGCTTGTTCGGTTTAATTAATTAATAGAATATGAAGGAATTGTTATAAAGACTGCTTTTTCCAAACTTTCTATACAAGAAAGTCTGCTATCAAGACATTGCTTTTGTTCAGTTACTTTATTTATGACTGAACGTTTCTAAAACTGAAGACACTCGTCCGTGCTCTGCACTGCAGTCGACCTCTGCCAACGCCGTTCTCTGTTCATCGGCTGACTGTGTTTTGTGACGTCAGGTGCGCAGAACGACCTTAAACTCGGCCTCCGTCGTAAATGACGCCCACTTTAGTGCCGGCTGTTATTGTGGGGACGTGAGAATCGAATACGGTGTGGTGGTGGTTCTGGTGGCACGTGATGTAGGGTAAAGTTTAGCGTATAAGTAGCTACCGTATGTTGCGAGCAGGCTGTAGCAGCAAGTACCTTTGTCCACTGTGTGGTCTTGTCGGCTGCAGCTGATGAAAGCTTACGCGGGTTACCGTGTCTGCGGAAAGCGCTGGTGGGGCCAGGTTTGCAAATTACCCCCCCCCCCTCCCCCCTCTCACTCGCCGGTGCGTAGAAACGGAACACGCACATCATGCGAGTCTGGACCCACCCAACGCATTTCTGCGTTACTCTGCAAACCGGAACATTATTCATTGTGGCCGGGCTGCATGACATTTGAAATGCAAATTCCTTCTGGGACGTATTAATCGTGACCCCGTACCTACCTACCTACACACACACACACACACACACACACACACACACACACACACACACACACACACACACACACAGAGAGAGAGAGAGAGAGAGAGAGAGAGAGAGAGAGAGAGAGAGAAACAACAAATGTGACTAAATCACAGGGAATTGTGTGTCTCGGACTGCTTACCATAGTATGTTGTATCACTGCCGACCATTCAACTAGCTGTATACGCGTTAAAGTTCCTGAACGTCGGAGAAATTTTCCGAGTAATACGTGCCTTGTGGACTAGAGATGGGTCCAAAGGAACGGTCCACCGTGATTAATGAAAGGAACAGTCTTCCATAGTTTACTTCGGTCGGGGTTTTCTGCTTACAGTTCCCGGGAACGACACATCAGCCGGTCACAAGCGAATGAAAATAAGCGAAGCATACTAATTTTCGTGTCGACCGATCATTTACTTGAGATATCGTTCGAAAAGTAAAAGGGACAGCATTAAGTCATTGAACAAGATCCTGAACGTAGGCTTTCGGCGGCAGCTTACTATCTATCTGAACACCTAGAAATTTGAACTGTTCAGTTTCACTGATCATTTGCCCATTCCGTGAAATTAAAAAGTCAGGTTTTGTTAAATAGTGTGTTAGAAACAGTAAAAGCTTAGTGTTACTGTAATTTAGCGCTAGTTCATTTTCTGCAAGGCGTGACCTTCGGTCAGGTACTGCACTATTTCAAACAGAGCCAATGTTGCTCACAACATCCTTTACTATCAAGCTATTGTCGCCAGCAAACAGAAATATTTTAGATTCCCTCGTAATACTAGACAGCATATCCTTTATATAAATAAGGAACAGAAGTGGCCCCAACACTGATCCCTGGGGCACCAAATTGCCGGCCACTGTGACCGAGCGGTTCTAGGCGCTTCAGTCCGGAGCCGAGCTGCTGCGACAGTCGCAGGTTCGAATCCTGCGTAGGGCATGGATGTGTGTGATGTCCTTCGGTGGGTTAGGTTTAAGTAGTTACAAATCTAGGGGACTGATGATCTCAGGTGTTACGTCCCATAGTGCTTAGAGCCATTTTGACACCAAATTTTCCAGGACTCCGTTGATTTGCATGTCCTCTTCAAATCCCGATTGGTCTCAGTTGAAAATAAATTCTTTATTGGGCGATGAATTAAATTTTTTTATCTCGTACAGAAACTGTCGGCCCGAATCCACAATTTGCTGTGCATCGTCAAGTTGACACTTTGTTTGAAATTTCGCTGTCTTACGTCTTCAGAGTTTGTAGCACTGTTTGAGGTTAATGCAACCACCCACTGCTGGCCTTCAAATCACTGTATGTCGTGCCGAATTCAGTGTGGTTAACGTAGTCAGCCACTAACGTGCACCTCTTGTTAAGTGTTTCGAGCGTCCTTGGAATACGGGAGCAGCAGTTTTTGTAACAACTGCACCTTGTCGTTCCTTGAATGTCTGTAGAATGTCTTAAGCGCCAAATTGCTGCGAACTTACCGGAAATCTTTTTTACTACCTTGCCACGGCTGTTCTTCCAGGTACGTAAGTGTAGGTACATTTACTGCCCGCTCCTTGAACGACGATTGTCCGATTGTGCTTTACCGCCTTTTACTGGAGACATTGTTTGTGGTTCCCTGTGCGACAAGGATGATGAACTACTACATGGATCAACGCCTGTTTCAACAATACTTTGACTTGTTAAGCACGTATCGTCACCACTGTACTTCTCATGTACATTGTCTGACTATTTGAGTGTATTCGTCACAACACATTCTACTGATTCTTCCTTCGAAAACGCTAATATTGCATCTGCCGCTCGTTTCTCATTCTACGCTACTCCTTCGGTTCCTCTCTGACGAAACGTCAACTTCGGCAGTTGCTGATCTAGATATATTGCAGTATTTAGTTTATTTATAATTGCCATTGCTTTCTATGAACCCAGCTGTTGTGAGTTACTTGCCGAGTAAGCAGTTAAACTACTCCCCGTAACCCCATATTGTGCCACAATTGGATACCTCCATTCCAGCCACCTGTCTCTGTTAGGAACCAATATTGTGGTTGAATGGTAGACATTATGTGGGGCGTCGTATACCGAAAGCAAAACTTTGGTCGTACGTAACATCTATGAACATTACAAATAATTCAAGCCGCGCTGCTGCTACGGTCGCAGGATCGAATCCTGCCTCGGGCTTGGATGTGTCTGATGTCCTTAGGTTACTTACGTTTAAGTAGTTCTAAGTTGTAGGGGACTGATGACCACAGCAGTTGAGTCCCATAGCGCTCAGAGCCATTTGAACCATTTTTCAATACCTTCTCTTGCTGGCAGTACGAGTAATGTAACTGATGATGATAAACAAAAGGCCGAAATTCTAATCTTAGCTTTCAAAAACTCGTTTACGGTAGAGGACTGCAGCACCATTCCTCCTTTCAACTATCGAACAAACGCAAGAATGGCTGACATAGTGTTCAGTGTATCTGGGATTGTAAAACAGTTAAGATCCTAAGACGCCAGGAAGGCATCTGGCCCAGACTGTATCCACGTAAGATTCGATGTTGGCTATGCTACAAACAGCACCATTCGTGTCCGTCATCTATCGGAGATGATTGGAACGGCGGAAAGTTCCACGGGACTGGAAGGAGGACCAGGTCATAGCAATTTATAAAAAGGGTAGAAAATCGGATGTACATAATTACCGGCCAATTTCACTGACGTCGATTTCTTGTAGAATCGTGGAACATATTTTGTGTTCACACACGATGACCTTTCTAGACCCTCAGAAGCTCATCTGCAGAAACCAGCACGGTTGTAGGAAACAGCGGTCATGCGAGGCACAACTGGCCCTCTTTGTGCGTGATACACAACACGCTCTAGATACCGGCTCCCGGGTTGATGGCATATTTCTCGACTTTCGAAAGGCGTTAGACTCAGTTCCGCATTGTCGCTTGCTACAAAAAGTGCGCGCTTACGGTCTGTCCGATGACATAAGCGGTTCGATAGAAAGTTTTCTAACAGACAGGGAGCAGTACGTCGTCTTGAACGGGGTGACTTCAGAAACAAGCGTAACTTCAGGTGTGCCCCAGGGCAGCGTAATAGATCCGCTGCTTTTTAAGCGATCTGATTGGTGGTATTGACAGCGGCATTAGACTATTTGGCGATGATTCTGTAGTGTACAGGAAAGTAGTATCATACGAAAGTTGCGAACAAATCAATAAGGATTTGCAGAAAATAAAAGCGTGGTCTAATGACTGTCAGTTATCTCTCAATATTAGTGAGTGTAACCTACTGCGTATAACAAGGCGAAAATCCCCAGTAATGTAAGAGTACAAAACAAATGCCCAGTCTTTGCAAGCGGTAACATCCGTCAAGTATTTGGGTGTGACTATTCGAAGTGAATGCAGTAAATGAAGCAGGCAAAAAGGAATACAAACGTCTCAAAAATGAGATTGACAGGAAGTGCAAAATGGCTAAGCAGGGAAGGTCAAAGGACAAATGTAAGGATGTAGAGGCTTATCTCACTAGGGGTAAGATAGATACTGCCTACAGGAAAATTAAAGAGACATTTGGAGATAAGAGAAACACTTGTATAAATATAAAGGGCTCAGATGGAAACCCAGTTCTAAGCAAAGAAGGGAAAGCACAAAGGTGGAAGGAGTATATAGAGGGTCTATACAAGGGCGATGTACTTGAGGACAATATTATGGAAATGGAAGAGGATGTAGATGAAGATGAAATGGGAGATACGATACTGCGTGAAGAATTTGATAGAGCACTGAAAGACCTGAGTCGAAACAACGCCCCGGGAGTAGACAATATTCCATTGGAACTACTGACAGCCTTGGGAGAGCTAGTCCTGACAAAACTCTACCATCTGGTGAGCAAGATATATGAGACAAGCGAAATTTCCTCAGGCTTCAAGAAGAATATAATAATTCCAATCCCAAAGAAAGCAGGTGTTGAAAGATGTGAAAATTACCGAACTATCAGTTAAATAACTCAAGGCTGCAAAATACTAACACGAATTCTTTACAGAGCGATGGAAAAACTAGTAGAAGCCGACATCGGGGAAGATCAGTTTGGATTCCGTAGAAATGTTGGAACACATGAGGCGCTACTGACCTTACGACTTACCTTACAAGCTAGAATAAGAAAAGGCAAACGTACGTTTCCAGCATTTGTAGACTTAGAGAAATCTTTTGACAATGTTGACTGGAATAATCTCTTTAAAATTCTGAAGGTGGCAGGGGTAAAATACAGGGAGCGAAAAGCAATTTGCAATTTGTACAGAAACCAGATGGCAGTTATAAGAGTCGAGGGGCATGAAAGGGAAGCATTGGTTGGGAAGGGAGTGAGACAGGGTTGTAGCCTCTCCCCAATGTTATTCGATCTGTTTATTGATCATGCAGTAAATAAAAAGAAAAAGAAAAAGAAAAATGCGGGGTAGGTATTAAAATCCATGGTGAAGAAATAAAAATTTTAAGGTTCGCCGATGAAATTGTAATTCTGTCAGAGACGACAAAGGACTTGGAAGAGCTATTGAACGGAATGGACAGTGTCACGAAAGGAGGATATAAGATGAACATCAACAAAAGCAAAACGAGGATAATGTAATGTAGTCGAATCAAGTCGGGTGATGCTGAGGGAATTAGATTAGGAAATGAAACACTTAAAGCAGTGAAGGAGTTTTGTTATTTGGAGAGCAAAATAAGATGATGGTCGAAGTAGAGAGGATATAAAATGTAGACTGCAATGGCAAGGAAAGCGTTTCTCAAGAAGAGAAATTTGTTAACATCGAGTATAGATTTAAGTGTCAGGAAGTCATTTCTGAAAGTATTTGTATGGAGTGTAGCCATGTATGGAAGTGAAACATGGACGATAAATAATTCGGAGAAGAAGAGAATAGAAGCCTTTGAAATGTGGTGCTACAGAAGAATACTGATGATTAGATGGGTAGATCACGTAACTAATGAGGAAGTGTTGGATAGGATTGGGGGAGAAGGAGAAGGAGTTTGTGGCACAACTTGACAAGAAGGGATCGGTTGGTAGGACACGTTCTGAGGCCTCAAGGGATCACCAATTTAGCATTGGAGGGCAGTGTGGAGGGTAAAAATCGTAGAGGGAGACCGAGAGATGAGTACACTAAGCAGATTAAGAAGGATGTAGGTTGCAGTACGTATTGGGAGATGAAGAAGCTTGCACAGGATAGAGTACCATGGAGAGCTACATCAAACCAGTCTCAGGACTGAAGACCACAACAACAACATCAAATGGAATGATCAGATTACACAAGTAATGGGTAAGGCGAACTGTAGATTGCGGTTTATTGGCCGAATCCTGAAGTGATGCAGTCCTTGACTAAGGAAACTGCTTACAATACCTTAGTTCGTCCAGTCTTGGAGTATTGTTCGTCTGTATGGGACCTTTAACAGTTCGGTCTGATTGAAGAGATTGAGAAGGTCCATAGAAGAGCGGGAAGATTCGTGACTGGTGCATTTAGCCATTGCGAGAGCGTTACAAATCTCATAGATTTAACCCATCCGTGGGCAGAATTATTGAGCAGTTTTTTTAATGAATGGATAGCAGACAGTAGTTAACAGATAGGTGTATTCATCATACAGAATATCAAATTTGCTCCAACTGTGAAAGTGGTGTCACACAACAAGGTGGGAAGTATTCTTCCCACTGCCCTTCTCTAGAGTTAAATGACAAAAACAACTTCAATATATGCACATTTATTTGATAAATTTACTTCTCTTGTTGAAATGATTGTTCACAATTAAATGCCATGAAATTTTCTGAAACCTGGGTCTATGCAAAGTGCTAGTTGACAACATGTACAAGCACAGCGAGTGCTCTTTTCCGCAGCTTTGGTACTACAATGGCGGCGCGTCCAGTATGTTTCTCCTAAAATGGGTTGATGCTCCCCTACAGCCACATGACGAAAATCAAGTACTTTACCCCTTTATGTCAGAAAGACAGGTTTTTGTCCACGCCTTTTTTGGGATGAGAAGCCAGCGACCAATTGTCTGGCTAGTTGGATCCTGTACGTGAGCTGATCATGCTGTCCACATTCTCTTTTACTTTTTTTTCCACAGGATAAAACTGTTCACTGCAGCAACGTCCGCCAGAAAATAAAATATTCTGTGCTAACATTTTACAGAACGTCTGCCAATAGCATACCTTTCTCGTAATTGCTCAAACTTATCTACACCACCCATTATTTTGTTGCATTCTGCCACAACTTCAGGGCAAGAAATCTCTCTACTAGTACCATCCATGTTTTTCCCTTTCACTGTGACTCTCTCTGACGGGTCACGAATTGAGGAAAGGAAAGTGACTAGACGGTTATCTATCCATTTTACTGCAGAAATGGGTCCTTTTGTTTCAAACTGGAATTATCCTCGATCCAATTTTACGTTTTCCTTCATAAATTTGGGTAAATGAAAAGTATTTAGCTTATACTATAGCTTTGAGGAGAGAATCACATAATGTCACGCAAACAGCACTGAAAGGCTCCTCTACAGAGCAACACTCCGCTATACAATGCCTCTGCGCGAAGTTACAGCAAAACCTTCCGATGGGAAGCAGTACCCTATACTGTCCAGTAGGTGGTAGCACCGTGCAGAGGTGGGAACAATCCCATGGGACTAGGAGCGAGTTCAGTGCAGTGGGAAGCATATTTGCCACGGCTCACGAAAGGGGTAAGTGGGCCACACCCGCAGATAGACGGCGCGCTAAACAGAACGGGCTGCTCACCAAATTCAGGCGATGGAGGGCATATATTATTACCACCAACTTTTACATCGCCCAATGATTGCCATTCGAAGGTAAGGGAAATAAGAGCGCGTTCTGAGGCGTTCAGACAGCCGTTATTCCCTCGCGCGATCCGCGAGTGGAACATAGGGGGGAAATTTTACTTTGGCGCGAATTGTACCCTCCGCCACGCACCACTTGGTGGCCAACGGAGTATATATGTAGATGTAGAATGGCCTTCCGCGACCTCGTGCGCCATGGATCCCTTGGGAGAAACTGGGGAAGCAGATACATTCACTCGGGAGAAGTTTGAAGGGTGGCGAGCAGACGTGATCCGCAAAACAAGTCCGACGGCATCTCTCGGACCGAGGGGACGCGACTGCGCTGAAGCCTTCGTCGCCAACGGTAGTTCTCTGAAAGTACAGGACCAGCGAATCGTGATCAGTGCTGGTAGAGTAATGGCGCGTTTGCAGATCTGTTCTTCAGCTGAATCGTATTACCTGTAACAGGTTCCTTAGCTTGGTGCTTAATGAACGCTTCCTCTGTATATATTGTTTAGAAAGGCTTACTTCGTGTAAAAACATGGTAAGTGGTGTGGTTCATTCGTATTAACTGGTGGTTCCACGATAAACAGAGCGCTCCAGCCCTGATTTGCTATTTCTCCCCAGTGGCAACTTCGTCGTGTTGTGTGCATGTAAACATTGGTAAACTGCATGTGTTCGGGGATTATACCAGAAAAAACACTTTTGAAGAAAGATTTGCACGAATCTGAGGATTATGTGGACAACTTAATACCCTGGTAAAGATCCTTAGTGCGTTTCTGAACGCAAGTGCTCTTAAAAATTTTTGCCAGTCAGGTAAACGTAAATATTTATTCAAGTAGCTGAACAATATTGTGTCCTCCATCGGCGTTTCCGTAACCTTGTGATGGTAGAAATGTCAACGGGAATACTTGTTTGGCGGTAATCATTGTTTATTGCTGTAGTAAG
Source organism: Schistocerca gregaria (assembly GCF_023897955.1). Taxonomy (NCBI): domain Eukaryota; kingdom Metazoa; phylum Arthropoda; class Insecta; order Orthoptera; family Acrididae; genus Schistocerca; species Schistocerca gregaria. The sequence continues at coordinate 146,285,254 of NC_064930.1, read as the reverse complement.
GCGACAAGAAAATTAATTGCATGTTGTGGTCAATCGTAGATTGATTTTTGAAGTTGTTGTACATTATTCTGTGGAGGTATGTAGCGTCTATGCAACTAATTGAAGGCAGTTTCTTTTTGCCATACGCGTTGTGCTTCTTTTATTTGGGAAACATCGTTACTGGCCTGTAATACTTGTTTCCTCGTATACATACAGTAAACGTATCACGTAGTAGATACAACATGCTGCTACATTGTATTTTGTCGTGTTTCTCTCTCTTTTTTACAGTCAACTTTTGTAGCACAAATCTGGTAATGTTAACTTATCGTTCGGTGTAACTTAAGATTTTAAGGGCTGTTAACTCGAGTGTGGTGCTGCAGCAGATGTATTCGTTAGTTTCCATGCTCCAGCTGGCCGGTTTTTGGCGTTCTTTAAGCGACATTTGTCACATCGCATACATCACTTGCACTTTCCCTTTTTTATTTATTATTTTTTTTATCAACATGTGTGCGTTTTCGGCGTTCAGTGTGTTGTTGTTGCGTGTTTATCTGCCTTGTGTTTGTGTTGTGTGGTTTGATAGTGTTAGTTTGTTTTGTGTGTGTTAGTTTGTTTTGTGTGTGTTAGTTTGTTTTGTGTGTGTTAGTTTGTTTTGTGTGTGTTAGTTTGTTTTGTGTGTGTTAGTTTGTTTTGTGTGTGTTAGTTTGTTTTGTGTGTGTTAGTTTGTTTTGTGTGTGTTAGTTTGTTTTGTGTGTGTTAGTTTGTTTTGTGTGTGTTAGTTTGTTTTGTGTGTGTTAGTTTGTTTTGTGTGTGTTAGTTTGTTTTGTGTGTGTTAGTTTGTTTTGTGTGTGTTAGTTTGTTTTGTGTGTGTTAGTTTGTTTTGTGTGTGTTAGTTTGTTTTGTGTGTGTTAGTTTGTTTTGTGTGTGTGTGTGTGTGTGTGTGTGTGTGTGTGTGTGTGTGTGTGTGTGTTTGTTTGTTTGTATTATACATTATTACTGCAAAACTTGAGAGTCCTGATAACAAAACTGAAAAGGTTTGTACGTTCCAAATCTGTTTTGTCAGGTTTGGTAGTAATTTTTCTTTAACTCGCCCAACGAGTAAACAGTGGAGAATGAAGACTTACTCATCTAAAATTGCACACTCTTAGTAAGTGACCAATGTTTAGTGCCCATCGGCTAAGGTTTAACAATAAATTTCGGAAAGAATTTACCATTAAAAAAAACGTTCACTCAATAAATATATGAAAACCATGATTTAACTGAATGTCATCACAGTGGATTTACTTGGAATAGGGTTTTTTTTCATGAAATTTTATTGAAACTTCAGTGCCGAATTTGTCACAATGTTGAACGTGTGCCCCTAAGCATTGCTTACAAACGGGGTCTCCAAATGCATTGAAATTTTATTATGTTAATGTTTTCGATGGAAGATACATATTTTAAACAATTTTGTAATTGCAGTCATTGATGTGGCATAATCAAATCTTCTGGTTAGTGGAGCGATGAATATCTAACTAACTAATCCCTTAGATATTGCTGTTCAGTGCTTACAGTACGCAATTGTGTTGTCGTCATCTTTTCCTGGTCTCCATTGGGATATCGTGGTATCGGCCTAATTTGTTCTTGACGTCATCAGTAGAGAATGAAAGTAACTGTTGCTCATCGTGGTTCATACAAAAGTGTGGGTAGGTGTCTGCAAGCAGTACCTTGCTGTGAGGTGTCAGTGAAATGAGGAGAGCGTTCAGTGTAGTAATATAATTTGAATTATAAAATTACGCGTTTATTCCAAATTGACGAAAAAATGTATCGTTCTCTACAAACTTCCGTTTTAGTGTCTGAGTAAATGAATAGCATTTTTGCCTAACTGTAGTTGACATAGAACAGAGTTCAGTATACTTACGCAAAGTAATGTTGAGTTATTTTGAACTAGCCACCGGTCATTTTGCTTGGGATTCGCTAAATCCTTGAGTTCGCCTGTTTTTATGCTTCTGTACCGCCTTAGATCCCTGTGCAGGTCCACAGTGCAGCTCTCCATGCTACTCTATCCTGTGCAAGTTTCTTCATCTCCCAGTACCTACTGCAGCCTACATCCTTGTGAATCTGCTTAGTGTATTCGTCTCTTAGTCTCCGTCTACGATTTTTACCCTCCACGCTGCCCTCCAATACTAAATTGCTGATCCCTTGATGCCTCAGAACATGTCCTACCAACCGATCCCTTCTTCTAGTCAAGTTGTGCCACAAACTCCTCTTCTCCCCAATTCTGTTCAGTACCTACTCATTAGTTACGTAATCTACCCATTTAATCTTCAGCATTCCTCTTTAGCACCACATTTCGAAAGCGTTTACTCTCTTCTTGTCCAAACTGTATATCGTCCGCGTTTCACTTCCATATTGGCTACACTCCAAACAAATACTATTAGGAAATACATCGTGACACTTAAATTTATACTCGAGGTTACAAATTCCTTTTCTTCAGAAACGCTTTCCTTGCCATTGCCAGTCTACATTTTATATCATCTCTACTTCGACCATCATCAGTTATTTTGCTCCCCAAATAGCAAAACTCCTTTACTACTTTAAGTGTCTCATTTCCGAATCTAACTCCCGCAACATCACCCGACTTAATTCGACTACATTCCATTATCGTCGTTTAGCTTTTGTTGATGTTGATCTCTTGCGCTCCGCTCAAGACACTGTCCATTCCGTTCAACTGCTCTTCCAAGTCCTTTGCCGTCTCTGACAGAATTACAATGTCATCGGCGAATCTCAAAGTTTTTATTTCTTCTCCATGAATTTTAATACCTACTCCAAATTTTTCTTTTGTTTCCTTTACTGCTTGCTCGATATACAGATTGAATAACATCGGGGAGAGGCTACAACCCTGTCTCACTCCTTTCCCAACCACTGCTTCCCTTTCATGCCCCTCGACTCTAATAACTGCCATCTGGTTTCTGTACAAATTGTAAATAGCCTTTCGCTCCCTGTATTTTATCCCGGCCACCTTCAGAATTTGAAAGAGAGTATTCCAGTCAACATTGTCAAAAGCTTTCTCTAAGTCTTCAAATGCTAGAAACGTAGGTTTTCCTTTCCTTAATCTTTCTTCTAAGATAAGTCGCAAGGCCTGTATTGCCCCACGTGTTGTAATATTTGTACAGAACCCAAACTGATTATCCCGGAGGTCGCCATCCACGAATTTTCCATTCGTTTGTAAAGAATTCCATAATTGTTCAATGTACACGGCTTAACGTGTTGCCGAAGTCAGTGTATCACCAGCGCCGCAGTGGGCCAAAAATGGCGGCCACTGGTAAGGCGGCCGTGCTTTCGCTGTACAGAGCTTCAGTTTTGGGGGACTCCCCTGTACGGATATATCCGCAGAGTCGTGATACCCGCGTGTGTCTACTTCTGGTGAGCCTGAAGATGCTGGCCACACTCACTCACAGCCAGCCGCCGTATTTTGTACCGGTCTGTTGTGCGCGCTCGCTCTTTTCTCCATACAATAAGCCCACCTGCGGTGGTCCATGCAAATCCTCGCCCGGTTGTGGACACGTACGCAGAAGGGCGTATTTTTGTGCGTGCCTCCGTTCCCTACAGCCGTATGCTAATGCGCGTTCTTTTGTCTGCTCGCCGCCCCCCCCCCCCCAACTGTTCGTTACTTGTTGTCCAGATAGCAGTGGTGGTGGTGGGGGAGGAGGGGGGGGGGGGGGAGAGGTTTGCTTTGCTTCTGCAGGTCGCTATGCGCGCTGCTGCCGGTCGTAAAAATGATTTGCGCCGCTGTGGCGTCGGCAGCGGCTCCGCCATCTGACGCTGCTACAGATCGCCACATCTGCTGCATCCGCGAGCTGCTGTTTCAAAAAGCCACATTGCGGCAAGTGGAGGAGGGTGCTTTTCGTATCACCGGCCACCGACCTGGAGTTCCTGTCTGCTGCGGTGGGAAAGGGGGGGGGGGGAGGGGGGGGGATGGTTGCGGGTGGCGGCGCTGAGCAGTGGCGATGTCAAAAACCGATACCGGTATTGTTTGGTATTTGGCCTCGGTTATATCCCGTTATTTTTTAGTTACAACGGTGTAAAAATAGATCAATTAGCCATAGCAGCAGTGGTGAAATATTTTTTATATAAACCGTTTTTTATAAACACGAGTAATTTTTATTCGTGGAAGTTCCATTACTTTGAAATACAGGGTGCGTCAAAAAAATGTATACACACTTTGGACTGTCATCGACAATTTATTTTCTGGTTCTGCAAGGTTAAGTATCTGTGAGAAAGTAATGTTACGTTTCTTCAAGATTTGGCAGCAGTGGCAAGGAAGTAACTGCAACATGGCGGACTTGCGTTTGAGCTTTGAAGCTCGGAAGGGGATAATTAAGGGGTACTGGAAGTTTGAGAATGTAGCTGCTGTTCGAAGGCAGTGGAGAAGTGGGTCTGGTACAGAACCACCTTCAAGGTTAACAAAACGGTTCAAATGGCTCTGAGCACTATGGGACTTGGCATCTATGGTCATCAGTCACCTAGAACTTAGAACTACTTAAACCTAACTAACCTAAGGACATCACACAACACCCAGTCATCAAGAGGCAGAGAAAATCCTTGACCCCGCTGGGAATCGAACCCGGGCGCGGGAAGCGAGAACGCCACCGCACGACCACCAGCTGCGGAACAAGGTTAACAATTGCACGTCTACGACACAAAATGGAAATTCGTGGAACAGTGTATGACGTGCATAAAGGTGGATCAGAGCGACCTCGTACAGCTACAAGTGACGATTCCACAACTGCGGTCTCTGAACTGTTTCAGCGTTCGACTCAAAAATCTCCGAGGCATGCGGCACGTGAGTCATGTGAGCTCCAGTAGTGTGCTACGCATTCTGAAGAAAGGCAAGTTTCGTGTGGCTGGTGCAACACCTAAGTGACGACCATCCAGATCGAAGGTTAGAATTTTGTGAATGGGTTCAGGAGATGGTGAGACGTGAACCGGGATTTATGGGTAGCATAATTTGGTCGGATGAAGCCCAATTCAGACTCCGTGGGACTGTCAATAGGCACAATTGTGTGTACTGAGCTGAAGATGATAATCACATTACAGTTGAGAAGGCTGTGAACTTGCCTGGTGTAAATGTGTGGTGTGGTTTGTCTGCAAGGGGACTCGTTGGGCCTTACCGCTTTGAAGGCACTGTTGCTGGAGAAACGTGCCTAACAGTGCTCGCTGACTCCATATTCCCTGCCAGTTTTGCATTACACGGTAATGAGTTTTATTTCCGACAAGATGGTGCCCCGCCACACAATCATAGGGACGTACGAGCATACCTGGATCACAATGAGCCAGGCCGGTGGATAGGACGCAGGGGACCAATAGCTTCCTGCACGCTCTCCAGACCTCACGCCGCTGGATTTCTTCTTATAGGACAGAGTAAAAGATGAGGTGTACAAACGTAAACCACGTAACCTGGACACACTTTGGAATGAGATTCAAGGGGTGTGAGCAGAAATCTCACTGGACACTTTGCTACGATGTACGCAATCAGTGGTGACTCGTACCCAGAAATGTATTGATGCTGAAGGCCACCAGTTTGAATATTAATCACATTTGCAAAGTACATTTATTTTTCCAATTGGACTTTAAGCTTTCCATTTCCAGAAATTTAACATTGTAGAAAGGGAAATAAATTTTCTATGGCGCTTCAAAGTGTGTGTACATTTTTTTGGCGCACCCTGTATTGCATTGTAATAGAGAATGGGAAAAGCGATCGGTGCAAGAAACATATGACGTAAGAAACTGTGCATCACTTCTGCGACGATGATGCAAGTTTCCTTTACTTTACGTCTATGGCCACAAACTTTAACAGATTACCGGTTTCGGTCTATAATGACCATCATCAGATCTGCTTTACAAAAACAAAGTCCTAACGTACTAAATAAAGCCATAGTGGCATCATCAAATATCTCCGACGATGCTGGTGCTGATTTTGCATTTACCATTTGACGATGCCACAGCTTGTGAGATTATGTACCCGTTAGCACGTGGTGTGATCTGCATGCAAGATGGTACGTGTTTACATGCGGTGTGCAACAGTTGCCTCACCTGGTCTGTGTGGAACTATTTCAGAGTGCGTTAGCAGCGAAGTGCAGTGCTACATGTGCTTTAAAACACTAAAAACGAGAGAAGCGACGACAAAATGGCTACGTCATTTGAGGAGAAACCTTAAAACCAAAGAATTCTTTCGTAGTTCAGGATAAAAATAGAAAGCAACCCATCTGCTGCTTGTGTGTCTATCTGCTTCTGGGCGCTGGAAAACCGACATATCAACACGAAAATCACAGTTCACCCTCTAGCACTGAAAATTCGTAATGTGCAAATGCTAGTATGATTCTCTGTTACAACACGATTTTTGAGCAGAGTTTCGAAAAACTGTAATCCGGAAGTATGACGATTTTTTTGGTAATATTATCTATTTATCACTCAGAGAGAAAAGCAGCGTACGGTGACGGACTTTTAAGTTCTCTTTTATTTGCGTTTTTAAAATTTTGATTCTCTGTGTCTTGAAGCTCATCTATTCCAAATTTTTCCATCTTCCTTCGGTTTCTGCGTTTATTGCACGAAGTAACAGGAATAAAAAAAAGACTGAAAATCGGATGCTTCTACAAAGCGGTTACTTTTGAGTGGTTTCAAGTAAGGTTAGGCAGTGTCGTGCAAGTGTCTTATATCCCGCAATAACTCACGTTTTTATTTCCTGTCACTTGGTTATTTTAATGAGCACAGGTTTTTTGTTGAACTCTTTGTATCTGAAGCTCGGTTTTCGAAGAGCACGCTAAAGGGTTGTTTCACCCAGATCGGAGCAATCTACCAGTTCAGTCGTCAACTTTTCCAACTCCGCTGCTTCTACTGGAAACACCTTCTCCACATGGAAGTCGTACATTTTCTTCTTCTGACTCTGTGTAAACTCGTGCATTACAAACTTCTGTCGACTGCTAGAATTGGTTTTTGATGATAAGACACTAAAGTTTCTCTTGTATTGTCTCGAAATTCGCTTCACTGTACTTTCACTAATACCGAGACATTCAGAGGTCCTCTTTACTGGCTTTGATACGGAACTGTTGTCGCTCTATTCTTATTCAGCCATCGAGCAAGCACGTTCTGTGATCACCATAGCTGTTTCACAACTCCGTGAATGATGCGTGGTTTCAGACAAGGACAAGGCAACTAATGACGTTACGTACACCGTGTCGCAGACATACACAACAACGCTATTGTTTCCTATCCGACGGCAAGCCGCGAGGTACACTCTGCAAAAATGAACAGTAAAGTGGAAACACTGTTCAGAGGTCTGACAACATAGCACAGGCGAGAAAGCTCGCGCAGAAACGCAAAAGCAAATAAATTAATGGTGTGGTGTTAGCGGTTTATGTAGATTTACGTGCATAAATATATAACAGCCGTGAAAGGTCACAACAGAGCTTGCGTTTACGCTTGCCGTCTACATCTAGGTGATTACTGTGCTATTCACAATAAAGTGCCTGGCAGAGGGTTAAATGAACCGCCTTCAAGCTGTCTCTCTACCGTTCCACTCTCGAAAGGCGCGCGTGAAAAACGAGCAATTTAATTTTCCAGTGGAAGCCTTGATTTCTCTTATTTTATCGTGATGATCATTTTTCCCGATGTAGGTGGCTGCCAACAGAATATTTTCGCAATCGGAGGAGAAAACTGATGATTAAAATTTCGTGAGAAGATCCAGTTGCAACGAAAAATTCGTTTGTTTTAATGACTGCCACTCCAATACACGTATCATGTCCGTGGCACTATCTCCCCTACTTACCGATAGTACAAAACGAGCTGCCCTCCTTTGTACTTTTCCGATGTCATCCGTCAGTCCCACCTGATGCGGATCCCACACCACACAGCAGTACTCCAGAATAGGGCGGACAAGCGTGGTGTAAGCAGTCTCTTTGGTAGACCTGTCGCACCTTCTAAGTGTTCTGCCAGTGAATCGCGCAGTCTTTGGTTTACTCTACCCACAACATTACCTATGATATTTAATTGTAATCCCTAAGTATTTAGTAGAATTTACAGCCATCAGAATTGTATGACTTCCCGCTTAATAGAAATTTAGCAGATCTGTTTTAGTACTCAGGTGAATAACGTCACACTTCTCATAATCCAGGGTCAACTGCCATTTTTCGCACCATAGAGATACCTTATCTAAATCCTTTTGCAATTCGTTTTGGTCATCTGATGACTCTACAGGTCGCTAAATGACAGTATCATCTGCAAACAATCAAAGAGGGCTATTCAGATCGTCTCCCATGTCGTTAATATAGATCAGGAACAATAGAGGTCCTATAACACTTCCTTCTGTTTTACTCGATGACTGGTATACAATCTGGTCCGGAGGCCTTGCCTTTGTCAAGTGATTTAAGCCGCTTTGCGACACCGATGATACCTACTTCCACACCCCATGGTACTCTTACGGATTTATGGACAGCCGTGCAGGTTTCCCTCCAGCACTAATTCAGACATTAGACGAATCTGTGCCTCGTAGTGTTGCGGCACTTCTGCTTGCACGTGGGGGCCCTACAGGATATTAGGTGGGTGTACCAGTTTATTTGGCTCTTCAGTGTAGAAGCAAACGTAAGTAGACAGAGCAGTATGGAAGGCAATATCAGAATTAAAAGTACTGCAATTGTGCACAACTTTGAAGAGTCAATCAAAGATGTTTAGGAAATATTTCCGTCATATGTTATAAAAATATTTCTATGACAAGTTTCATGCTAAATTCAGAGGACTGGACTATATAGTCCAGTCGTGTGCGTTTAGCAGGATGTGATTGTGTCGCTTAAGATGTTTTAACTCTGTAAGTATACATGTATATTTTTCACTTCCTTAGAAAAGAATTTGTAACATTTCCCTTATATTACATGAAAAAATTTTTATCGTGTCCTTGAATAGAATGCGTGAAAATGGTCTGTGATTGAAACCGGTCAGTATTTCAGTTTAAAATGAGAGGAACTGATCGTCAAACATGCATTTTATACGTTAGTTGACAGCTGTTGATAGCCTTCACTCAAAACTGTGATTACAAATGCGTTTGAAATGGATTCTGATTACGTCATTTGAAATGTCGTAACACTACGCCTGCGATGTCGGCAGCACGTCATTCATCGTAGCGTTGAGGGTTGCCCGCTTGCGTGGCAACCACTTGGCGCCGGAAAGCAATTTCCCGGTGATCCTGCAGGACCTGAGCGTCCTAGGAGCGCAACCACAAGTCGCGGGTGACAGGAACCTCTTGCTTCCCCCATCCGCGTAACCAAAATTAGACGCCAATATATACTGCCGCTGGACGCCATTCAGGCCGGCGCACGCCCTTGCATTGGCAGTTCGATCAGAGTCGGATTCCCACAGTTCGAACGTCCGGCAAAACCGGAGTACGCCGTCATGGACCTGTTTAAAATAGTTCTTGTAGAACACTCACTGTAGACTCTTCCAAGGGAACTTGACGCGAAAAAAGTATACAATCCAAAGTTCATTGTTTTCGAAGAGGACTATTGATGAAATTAGCCCGCCACGCCAGCCCCTCGGTGGTGGGGTGTGAGGCAACTTTAAAATTTCAAATGAGAACCCTCATTCTTTATTGCAGAATTAGTCTACATAAAAAACTACGTACATTCTGTCTTAAACATTTGTTTTGATTCTTTGTACTTGGCGCTGTGATTCAAGAAAATCCATGTTCTCAATTCTGCGTGGAAAACGGTTATGGATAAATAAAAAATACTTATTTACTTCGTAAATTTTGATTCGCTAAAACAGACTTTCCCTCTCTCGGCATAGGGTGGGGTTTTAGAGAGAGGAATTACGAGCTTCACAAAAGTTGACCCAAATACTGTATTAATTTCTTCCGCAGATTCGGATAAGTTTTTTATGCTGGTCACGAGGCCACACAAGTTCTAATTGTTAAACAAATCATTTGACTAGCTAACTAACCAACCAACCAAACATCCTACTTACTAACGACTGAACTCGTTAACTAAAAAACTGACCGAAATCTTTGGGTCAACATTTCTGAAACTCTTAATTCTTCTCTCTCAAACCACACTCTATGGAGAGAGGAGAAGTAAATAAGTATTTTATTTATTTATCCATAACCATTTTCCACGCAGAAATGAGAACTTCGACTTTCTTGAATTACAGAGCAATGTACCAAGAATCAAAACAAATGTTTAAAGCAAAATATACTTAGTTTTTTTATGTAGACCCTGATTCTGCAACAAAAATAGCGATTACCATTTGAAATTTTAAAGCTGCCTCACACACCACCACCAGGGGGCTGGGGTGGCGGGCTAATTTTAGCACCAGCAAATGTCCCCCTCGGAAATAATCAACTTTGGATTCTACACATTTTTTCGTGTCAAGCATATTTTTCGAGTTATTCTGGTTTGTCAACTTAAAATTTACACCCTGTATATGAAACGTAATGTTACAGCCAGACTGAATTACAACAGGCCATTTACCGGTATTTTATTAATCATCTGGGCTGCTATGATCACAGAACGTGTAAACGTCTGATTTAATTCTTGCTTTCGAGAATATCGGACAGCCTCTCTCGTGACCGTGTCACGCTTGGTAATTCCGTCTTCTATCAGAGATAAGAGCAACTTGTCGAAACAGGCCATGCCCGTCCTCAAGAAGTTCGGAAATTCTTGCGGATCTTAGAGGTTCAGTTCTTTCATAAGCAGAGAACATAATCCCTCCCCCCCCCCCCCCCCCGCCTTCGTTCCCTCTTTTCAAAATAATTCGAATGGCTCTGAGCACTATGGGACTTAACATCTGAGGTCATCAGTCCCCTAGAACTTGGAACTACTTAAACCTAACTAACCTAAGGGCAGCACACACATCCATGCCCGAGAGAGGATTCGAAGCTGCGACCGTAGAAACAGCGCGGTTCCTGACTGAAGCGCCTAGAACCGCTCGGCCACAATGGCCGGCCCCTGTTCTCAGCCAGAGTCGAACTCAACAGCATCTGTCTTTTGTTTCCGTTGTCGTTCTGCCCTAATCGGAAGACTTACTGCCACTGCCAGCGCAGTAGCTCCAAAAACAAGTGGGTCCTCCATGAACAAAACTCCGTATAAATGTACTTGTAGCTATACATTTACCTGTGTAACCAAGTGTCGTAATATAAATGTCACAGTGGAGTCTGTACTTCTGAAAACTAGTAACCTGCATAAGAGAATAACAATTACGTAATTAATCATGATAAACAATTTCTTATGCAACAAAAACCTTGAGCTGACATAAATAATTTGAAATAATGATGTTCTACATCTACATCCATACTCCGCAAGCCACCTGACGGTGTGTGGCGGAGGGTACTTTGAGTATCTCTATCGGTTCTCCCTTCTATTTCCGTCTAGTATTGTTCGTGGAAAGGAGGATTGTCGGTATGCCTCTGTGTGGGCTCTAATCTCTCTGATTTTATCTCCACGGTCTCTTCGCGATATATACGTAGGAGGGAGCAATATACTGCGTGTTCTCGAAACTTCAACAAAAGCCCATACCGAGCTACTGAGCGTCTCTCCTGCAGAGTCCTCCACTGGAGTTTATCTATCACCTCCGTAACGCTTTCGCGATTACTAAATGATCCTGTAACGAAGCGCGCTGCTCTCCGTTGGATCTTCTTTATCTCTTCTATCAACCCTATCTGGTACGGATCCCACACTGCTGAGCAGTATTCAAGCAGTGGGCGAACAAGCGTACTGTAGCCTACTTCCTTTGTTTTCGGATTGCATTTCGTTAGGATTCTTCCAATGAATCTCAGTTTGGTATCTGCTTTACCGACGATCAACTTCATATAATCATTCCATTTTAAATCACTCCGAATGCCTACTCCCATATAATTTAAGGAATTAACTGTTTCCAGTTGCTGACCTGCTAGTTTGTAGCTAAATGATAAGGGATCTCTTTCTATGTATTCGCAGCACATTACACTTGTCTTCATTGAGATTCAATTGCCATTCCCTGCACCATGCGTCAATTCGCTGCAGATCCTCCTGCATTTCAGTACAATTTTCCATTGTTGCAACCTCTCGATACACCACAGCATCATCTGCAAAAAGCCTCAGTGAACTTCCGATGTCATCCACAAGGACATTTATGTATATTGTGAGTAGCAAAGGTCCTATGACACTTCCCTGCGGCACACCCGAAATCACTCTTACTTCGGAAGACTTCTCTCCATTGAGCATGACATGCTGCGTTCTGTTATCTAGGAACTGTTCAATCCTATCACACAATTGGTCTAATGGTCCATAAGCTCTTACTTTGTTCATTAGACGTCTGTGGGGAACTGTATCGAACGCCTTGCGGAAGTCAAGAAACATGTCACATGGTCCCCCTTATGGTTCGCGCGATAAAACGAACGGCTTTACAAGAGATCAGAGTTTTTTCCCCCGTTCCGCGCCTTATTACCGTCTGTGCGCCGGGTATATCACACGTTAAGCAGCCTGCAGTCACAGATAGGCACGCTTGGGGGTGCGTAGGTGTACGGTGGAACAGGGAACTGAACTGAACATCAGTGTTTGACACCTGTGGCGGCCACTGTGGAAGGTCGGCAGTTCGGCAACATCTGCCAAACCTGTTGTTCGTCGGCGGCGGCGGCCGCAACAGCTGGTTTATTGAGCCGTCCCGGGCGCCGGTATTTCTGCGCGGAGTATTAGGCGAGCCGATTGCCGGCCTGTCCCGGGCCGAGGGACAAATCATCCTCTGAAATACGGCGGTCCAGAACCCAGCTGTAATTAGAGGCCGCCGTATATCAAAAGTGTCCGCGAGAGGGCGTGTCCGCCAGGCTTAATTCCACCTCGCTGGCTCCGTGAACATAGATTAGCAGGAGTGTCTGTGTGTGTGTGTGGCGGGGGGGGAGTAATTCTGCTGAAAGGAGAGACGCTGCAAGAAACAATGTCCGATGAGCACTCAGATATATGGCCGAAAATTTGTTCGTAGGACGAGATAAATTATATTCGACAGTTACGGAGGCGGCAGGATTTTCCACAGCACATGTAATATTCTGTATAGTTACATTAGATTATTGTTTACATGGAGAGTAGGACTGTTAATCATGTCATTGGCTGATACTGGCTACCAGTACGCAAGAGCACCTGCTGTGGTGTTCTGGGAGTTACGTAGAGCTGACTAGAATTGTAAAACTACTCTAGGCTACAGTGGAACATCGTAAGTAACCGTAGACTGCAGAACTTTGCCTACTAGCCTTGGTCGGTTAACGTGCTAGCCGGCCGAGGTGGCCGAGCGGTTCTAGGCGCTACAGTCTGGAGCCGTTCGGCCACCACGGTTGCAGGTTCGAATCCTGCCTCGGGAATGGATGCGTGTGATGTCCTTAGGTTAGTTAGGTTTAATTAGTTCTTTGCTTAACGTCTGTAACTGTATTGCGTGTATGTTAGGTGTGTTGTATACCTACGAGGCGTTTTCTCATTTCTATCGCTTTGGCTGCGTATGCGGTCAATGTGTTACTAAAAGCGTCTAGCAGGTGTGAGTGGCGACCTGTCGGGAAACTAAGTTAGGATATACAAGGCGTCACGTAACCTAAGCAACATTTTTGTTAGCTACGTAGTTATCTTCCTGTCTCTTACTTAAAAAATGTAGTTTTGTTTATATTGAAACTCTGTGGTTAGTCATCATTCGAAAATTATTGGTTTGTGATATGGAACAGTGATGGTGTACTAGAAATAAACAAGAGTATTACATAGGTTGTAACCTCCCCACAGATAAATTCTATAATAATCTCCCAACAGTAAACAATATAATTATATAATTCACATTCAGTGTAACTGTCCAACATATGAGGTGCATTCAAGTTCTAAGGCCTCCGATTTTCTTTTTCTAATTAACTACTCACCCGAAATCGATGAAATTGGCGTTACTTCTCGACGTAATCGCCCTGCAGACGTACACATTTTCACAACGCTGACGCCATGATTCCATGGCAGCGGCGAAGGCTTCTGTAGGAGTCTCTTTTGACCACTGGAAAATCGCTTAGGCAATAGCAGCACGGCTGGTGAATGTGCGTCCACGGACAGTGTCTTTCATTGTAGGAAAAAGGCTAAAGTCACTAGGAGCCAGGTCAGGTGAGTAGGGAGCATGAGGAATCACTGCAAAGTTGTTGTCACGAAGAAACTGTTGCGTAACGTTAGCTCAGCTCAATGTGCGGGTGCGTTGTCTCGGTGAAACAGCACACGCGCGGCCCTTCCCGTACGTTTTTGTTGCAGTGCAGGAAGGAATTTGTTCTTCAAAACATTTTCGTAGGATGCACCTGTTACCGTAGTGCCCTTTGGAACGCAGTGGGTAAGGTTTATGCCCTCGCTGTCCCAGAACATGGACACCGCCATTTTTTCAGCACTGGCGGTTGCCCGAAATTTTTTTGGTGGCAGTGAATCTGTGTGCTTCCATTGAGCTGACTGGCGCTTTGTTTCTCGATTGAAAAACTGCAGCCACGTCTCATCCATTGTCACCACCGACGAAAAGAAAGTCCCATTCGTGCTGTCGTTGCGCGTCAACATTGCTCGGCAACATGTGTGGTCGTCCGGCAACATTCGTGGCACCCACCTGGATGACACTTTTCGCATTTTCAGGCCGTCGTGCAGGATTGTGTGCTCAGAACCCACAGAAATGCCAACTCTGGAGGCGATCTGTTCAGCAGTCATTCGTCGATCCCGCAAAACAATCCTCTCCACTTTCTCGATCGTGTCGCAGACCGGCTTGTGCCAGCCCCAGGTGGGTGCTGCCATCTCTGGGAGTTATTGTCAATGAACGCGGCCTCATTTTAAAGCGATGCGCATGTTTCTATCTCTTTCCAGTCCGGAGAAAAAAAATCGGAGACCTTAGAACGTGAATGCACCTCGTATAAATTGCGTGAACTATCAATAATACAATGTGACTAACCTCTCAATAAAATGGTCGCTCACTTATAACCTTTCAATAATGACTGTGAATTTAAACTGGTAAATTTTGGACGTCAGCAGCGCTGCGTCATGGCCCTGAAAGGTCATTCTGAATAAATGGAAGATTCTTACCTCGATAAGGTCGCCGGATAACGCGTATATATCTGCTCCTATAAGAAACTTTTCTGGAAGAGCCCAGTGCAATGCTGGCCGACAGATTTGTCGTGTATAAAAATGAACAGCTGATTTTTCTTTACATTAATGCGGATGACCATGTATTGCATAAATTAGTAAATTCCTTAAATTGAGTTGAATGATTAACTTTTGACAATTTTTATAAGAAAGATTATTATTAAGAGATTTTTAAAACATTTACGTGGGACTCGATAAAACAATACTATATATGCGCGAGGCTGCTTTTACCCTATACTACAACGATCAGGCACCGCCATCGCTCCACACGACCGACCCAGCCAACTCCAAACACACGACTGCTCGCTGCTAACTACTTACTCCTACTGACACACAGTTCCTACTGCAGTCAACACTGCTCTCTGGTCTGAGATTCTCTTACAGCTTACATATCGCAGGCAGCACGTGAGCAGTCCATCCAAATTACATCTGCTCGAGTGCGCTAGCAACTAATTCCTTAATCATGGACCTCTTACAAGGTCTAGAGAACATAGTTTCCTCAAAAAATGTAAAATTAAAAAAAAAAAGATTGCTTGAGTGCTTCGACGAGGTGATACAAGTGACATAAAACAGGTTTCTGTCATTTGTAAACAACTTTGCACTCACTAATAATAACAGGAAACTCTTGCCTTTGATCACGATGAAGATTGTTCTGTTAAGTGCAAATTAGCAAAAATAATGATACAGGACTTCTTTTATTTATTTATTTATTTTGCTTGCCCATGTGCATTGTTCTCACATCAAAAGCAGTAGCTTCGGTTGGATCAAAGTGCAGAAGTTACGCGATAGACAAATTTGTATTCAGTATAAAACGCAATTTATACTTTGTAAGGACATAAAATACTCTGTGGAAGAGCACCGACGTAATCTTCTACTTAGGTAATAAATAAATAAATAAGTAAAGGACAAATCGTTGCTCCTCAGTTTCTGCCACACACAAACAAATTTCTCTCTTCCAATTCTACCAACAGTAGTGGTAATGATGCCATTTAGGACATGATTTACGTTTAATACAAGAACTACCGAAGCATGCTTTCGAACAGAACAACTCTAGAGATGAGTACTCACAGAAAGGGTGACATGGGACACGAGTTTGTCAGAAGCCGCTGTCGGCTAAAGGGAGGGCTGGGGAGAGAGTTGCGTCTTCTGCACGGGTGGGTGTTTACTGCCGAGAGAGAGAGAGAGAGAGAGAGAGAGAGAGAGAGAGAGAGAGGGGGGGGGGATATAGCCGTTTACAATGCTGGCGGTAGCACAACTCGCCGATAACGCGGATGGCAGGTTGCACTCTGCTGGAACGAAAAACACAACAGTGCAGCATTCCTGGAGAAAGAGCGTTGTTGGCAGAACAAGGCGAACGGGCATCCTTTCAGTGCGAAGGAATGTCTGGGGTCACGAACCGTAATCACGAGTTGGCCTCAGAGAGCTCTGCTCGTAGTAGGTGCTGCGGCGTGCTTCAGGCTGAAAAGCAGACCCACGTATTTGATTCGCGGAGCGTTAAAGATGTAGTAGCGGAAATGGAAACTTGTAGGAAATGTGAACTTGAGATGATCGGCTCGCCTCGTGTGGTGGCAGGTGATGTTCTCGTAACGGCCACTGGGATTTGTCTGTGCCCAGGAGTCCCCTGGCCGTGGGGTGGAGAGCCACACCGTGTGAGGGTCAGTAGGAGATGCTCCACTCCAGCGTTCGACGTAGACACTTCCCTGGCAAGAGCCACAGTGAAGAATGTGGCGGTTGGATTTTCGGAGGAGTTCCTTGTGAATCGAAGAGCGCGTGAAGCTCTTTAGCTTTCTGTGGAGTTGCGACGTTTCCTTTATCTCCTCGTTGATTGTACTCTGTGTCGACGTACTGTGTTGATACACTGCCTTAAAAATCTGGGGGGGGGGGGGGGGGGGGTTGGAAGTTCAGCACCGGACTACTTCAAATGATGTAGCCGACACGTGCACACTTCCATTTCACAGTTGTTTACATTCACTGTTCACACCCCCCCCCCCCCCCCTCCCCCCGTAATACACAGTTAATATGGCCAGTGCGCTATTAACGTAGGATAAGTGTCATTAATAGGTTGCAAGCGAACATCAACATACTGCTACAAAAGTTAACTGTTGCATACCTACGAGCAGTTACAACCCAACCATACAGTTCTTGCTGCATAATACGGCACGCATTGAGTAGACACTGTGTCGAGCCCAAAAAATTGAGCCTTCATATATCCTCACAATAATAGATACTGAAACTATACATTGTTCGAAGTTAGTTACAGAAATTACAATTAAAACATAACTCGTTCAATTAACCGAATACGTCGAAAAATTTATTCCTTTTAGCAGTTTCTTCTACTACAAGGGTTAGGCAGAATTATTTATTTAAATCACGAAAGTAGCACATGTAGTTACGCAAACAATACTTCTAACAAAACTGGTAATTACTTTGGAATTAACTAAGGCCTGGCTTTGCTAACATGTTTTCGAATAGACCGAAATAAATACTTACAGAATGCTAGTGTTCCGTGTTCCGAATGTTTACAATTAGTACAAAACTTACTTTTGTTTATAAGTCAACAATAGAATTTAAGTTACAAAACAATTACTGATTTCTCTCTATAATGAAAATGTTAATTAGGAATAGTGTAAATAGATTAGAAAAAAAGTTACATACATAAAACTAAGCACAAAATTAGATCTGGTGTTATTCTTTAAAACTGAGGACGAACATTTCTCTTTCATGAAAATGCAGATTATACTCACGTATATTAATGGCAGTTAGTCAGGCATGAAAAGATGAATTTTAAGCAGGCAGGTGGCAAAAGAACAGGAGAAGTAGAACTGTCCGAGCTTGCTTCGTCTCAGAGTCTGAAGCACATTAAAGTGCTTCGTTACGGGAGACTACGTGAGCCGAATTTCGAACAGAAAGGTTTAGGTGTTGGTTTTTCCCGCGCGCTGTTCGGGAGTGGAATAGTAGAGAGATAGTATGATGGTGGTTCGATGAACCCTCTGCCAAGCACTTAAAATGTGAATTGCAGAGTAGTCATGTAGATGTAGAAGTAAATGGATTTGCCGTGTTCGAAGATTGGGATGTCAGTACGCCGATGCAACTAATTCGTCGCCACACGGTAGCACCTGGACCATTGAAACGACGGGGGCAATAGGATTCTCACCTGTCACGAGGGTACGCCAAGCATTGCCAAACAAAAGTAAAGGAGACTGTTTTAGATGTCAAACTATAAATATGGAATTGTAAATAAATTCCTTTCGTGGTTTATTCAATGTTCGGTTATTTCTTCTTAATCTCAGTGCACAGTGTTTGGGTGCAACCTTCGCTGACTAGGTCGTACTGTCGCGGTTCAGGTGAAGAACGCCCGTAGCTTGGAGAGCTGCAGCGTGGAACCTGATACGTTTCTGTCAGATTCATCTGTAAAAGCTGTGTTCAGTTGGGAATGACTAAGATTTGTTGAGTATTAAAAAAAATGGAAAAATACTCAGTCTGGTATGTATTCTGTTCCGCAGGAGGAGTAGCAGATCCCAGGTTGCTGCGTCAGTTTCCTAATGTTTTTCACAAGTTCCGTAAGCAGTACAACAGACGTATTAACAGAGATTTTACTCCTCAATCATATATTCTCCTTCACTATTCACAAGAGTCTGCCAATGTTGCGGTAACGTTATGATTCTGCAACTGTAGAAATCGCATGGTTTTTACCGGAAGAAATCTTAGAGATACACTAACTCTTCAAAAGTATCCGGACACCTCCAGAAAAATACCATTTTTTGTATTAGGTGCCTTGTGCTGCCATACACTGCCAGGTACTCCGTATGAGCGACCTCAGTAGTCATCAGACATCGTGAGAGAGCAGAATGGGGCGCTCTGCAGAACTTACGGACTTCGAACGTGGTCAGTTGACTGGGTGTGTCTTCTGTCGTACGTGTGTACGCGAGATTTCCACACTCCTAAACATCCCTATGTCCACTGTTTCCGATGTGATAGTGAAGTGGAAACGTGAAGGGACACGTACAGCACAGAAGCGTACATGCCGACCTCGTCTGTTGACTGACAGAGACCGCCGTCACTTGGAGATAGATAGGCAGACATCTATCCAGACCGTCACACAGGAATTCCAAACTGCATCAGGATCCACTGCATGTACTATGACACTTCGGCGGGAGGTGACAAAAGTTGGATTTCATGTTGGAGCAGCTGCTCATAAGCTAGAGATCACGCCGGTAAATGCCAAACGACGACTCGCTTGGTGTAAGAAAGCGTAAACATTGGACGATTGAACAGTGGGAAAACGTTGTGTGGAGTGACGAATCACGGTACACAATGTAGCGATCCGATGGAAGGGTGTGGGTATGGCGAATGCCCGGTGAACGTCATCTGCCAGCGTGTGTGGTGCCAACAGTAAAATTCGGAGGCAGTGGTGTCATGGTGTGGTCGTGTTTTTAATGTAGGGGGCTTGCAATCGTTTGTTGTTTTGCGTGGCACTATGACAGCACAGGCGTACTTCGATATTTTATGCACCTTGTTGCCTGCCACTGTTCAACACCAATTCGGCGATGGTGACTCCATCTTCCACCTCGATGGAGCACCTGTTCATAATGCACGGCCTGTGGCGTAGTGGTTACACGACAATAACAGCTCTGTAATGGACTGGCCTGCACAGAGTCCTGACCTGAATCCTACAGAACACCTCTGGGATGTTTTGGAACGGCGGCATCGTGCCAGGCCTCACCGACCGACATCGATGCCTCTCCTCAGTGCAGCACTCCGTGAAGAATGGTCTGCCATTCCGCCGAGAAACCTTCCAGCACCTGACTGGACGTAAGCCTGCGAGAGTGGAAGCTGTCATCAAGGTAAAGGGTGGGCCAACACCATACTGAATTCCAGCATTAGCGATGGAGGGCGCCGTGAAGTTGACATTTTCAGCCTGGTGTGCGGAAAGTTCCGATCACGTAGTGTATCTGCGGAACGCACTTACGATCCGGATAGAAAGTTCTTGGAGGCTGTTCGATAGTGAGCGGAAATGGTGAAAATCTCAGGGTGCAAGATCAGGTGAGTAAGGTGGGTGCCGAATGACTTCGCAACGCAGTTGGTGTACAGTGTTTTCTGTCAGTCTGGCAGAATGCGGGCGGGCGTTATCATGGCGTAGGACCACTTCTCGCGACCTTAAAAAGTTCAAAAATGTGTGTGAAATCTTACGGGACTTAACTGCTAAGCTCATCAGTCCCTAAGCTTACACACTACTTAACCTAGAGTATCCTAACGACAAACACACACACCCATGCCCGAGGGAGGATTCGAACCTCCGCCGGGACCATGGAAACATCGGGGAGAAACCTTGATGAGGCCGTCTTTACACCGTATTTGTGACTGCCTTGCGAAGAGACGCATTTAAATGCACAATGGTACAGCTGCGAAGAGAGCGACGGGCTGGCACTGGGAACCTTTCCGCCGACTTTGCGTGATACGACATGCCGCTGAGGCAAGTGTGGTGGAGGTGTGTGGAGCAGATGGAGGCGGCAGGCGCCGTGTGGAGCACGGGAGGTCGTCCGCCTGGCCAGCCGGAATGCCAAGGACGTAGACGCCGCCTCTGTCTGAGCCGAGACGGCGCGGGAAGCCGAGCAAGAGTTGTACAGGCCGTGTGCGAGGTGCGTCGCGAAAAGTTAGGTGAACGGTCACAGGAAATGAGCAGATGCGACGGAGGTTGCGGGATTGGGGTATGGCCATTTGCAGACGGCCGTACTGTCGCGTACACGAGATATAAGAAGATAGTGCATTGGCGGAGCTTTCGTTCGTGTTCGGGTGGTCCATCATTTGGGAAGGTGTGCGGGGTGATTTTGGCCGCACGGCGGGTATCAAAAAGACTTTGAACGCGGAATGGTGGTTGGAGGTAGTCGCATGAGACGTTACACTTCGTGGGGAATTCAATATTCAGAGTTCCACAATGGCAAGACTGCGCCGAGAATGCCAGATTCCAGGCATCACCTCTCACCGACGGCCTTCACTTAACGACCGAGAGCAGCGGCGTCTCCGTAGAGTTGTCGGTGCTAACAGACAAGCAACACTGCCTGAAATGTGGCGTTAATGGTCTGTGGCAGCAGTCGACCGACGCGATTGCCTTTGCCAACAGCACCACATCGCCTCTCATGTTCTCATAACCGTATCGGTTGGACCGTAGACCAGTGGGGAAACTGTGGCCTGGTCGGGTGAGTCCAGATTTCATTTGGTGAGACCTGGCGGTAGGGTTGGAGTACAGCGCAAACCCCAGGAAGTTGTCAACAACGCACAGTGCAAGCTTGTGGTGGCCCGACAGTGCTGTGGAATGTGTTTACATGCGATGGACTGGATCCTGAGGTCCAACTGAACCGGTGACTGACGGAAAATGGTTACGCTCGGCTACTAAAAGAATAATATAATAATTTCAATGCCAAAGAGAGCAGGTGTTGACAGATTTGAAAATTACCGAACTATCTGTTTAATAGGTCACGGCTGCGAAATACTAACACGAATTCTCTACAGACGAATGTTAAAACTGGTAGAAGCCCACCTCGGGGAAGATCGGATTGGATTCCGTAGAAATGTTTGAACACGTGAGGCAATACGAACCTTATGACTTACCTTAGAAGAAAGATTAAGGAAAGGCAAACCTAGGTTTGTAGCATTTGTAGACCTAGAAATGGCTTCTGACAATGTTGACTGGCATACTCTCAAACTCTGAAGGTGGCAGGGGTAAAATACAGGGAGCGAAAGGCTATATACAATTTGTACACAAACCAGATGGCAGTGGTTGGGAAGGGAGTAAGACAGGGTTGTAGCCTCTCCACGTGTTATTCAATCTGTATATTGAGCAAGCAGTAAAGAAAACAAAAGAAAAATTCGGAGTAGGTATTAAAACCCATGGAGAAGAAATAGAAACTTTGAGATTCGCCGATCACATTGTAATTCTCTCAGAGATTGCAAAGGACTTGGAAGAGCAGTTGAGCGGAATGGACAGTGTCTTGAAAGGAGGATATAAGATGACCATCAACAAAAAGCAAAACGACGATAGTGGAATGTAGTCGAATTAAATAGGGTGATGCTGCGGGAATTAGATTAGGAGATGAGACGCGTTAAGTAGTAAAGCAGTTTTGCTATTTGGAGAGAAAAATAACCGATGGTGGCCGAAGTGGAGAGGATATAAAATGTAGACTGGCAATGGCAAGGAAAGCGTTTCTGAAGAAGAGATATTGGTTAACATCGAGTATAGATTTATGTATCAGGAAGTCGTTTCTGAAAGTATTTGTTTGGAGTGTAGCCATTATGGAAGTGAAAAATGGACAATAAGTAGTTTGGACAAGAACAGAATAGAAGCTTTCGAAATGTGGTGCTACAGAAGAATGCTGAAGATTAGATGGGTAGATCACATAACTAATGAGGAGGTATTGAATAGAGTTGGAGGGAGGAGATATTTGTGGTACATCTTGACTGGAGAAAGGGATCGGTTGGTACGAAAAGTTCTGAGGAACCAAGGGATCACGAATGTAGTATTGGAGGGCAGTTGGAGGGTAAAAATCGTAGAGGGAGACCAAAAGATCATGTAGGCTGCAGTAGGTACTGGGAGATGAAGAAGGTTGCACAGGATAGAGTAGCATGGAGAGCTGCATCAAACCAGTCTCAGGACTGAAGACCACAACAACAACGAACTCGGAGATAATTGGCAGCAAACAACAGTGGAATCCATAACGTGTAGGCTTTCGCGGCCGGTGTCTTATTAGTTAAAACTTCGGGCCTGAGAGGGCCTGGTCGATCTGTAAACCTTGTTGTTCCTGACATTTCGTTGCCAACTGCGGGCATCATCTTCAGAGCCAACGACTGGCTGCCAGGCAGTGCAGGTCCGGTCTGTATAGAGCGCATACAGGGCAGCACGCTACGTCACGTGGGGTACCACTGTAGATCTCTATCTGACGTCATCATTCTCGATTGTAAGTAATCGATTGTCCCATCGTTGGTGCAATGTCGACCGCTATATCTTGTCTAACTTTAAGCCTTCGCATTCTCTATTAAAACTGTTGTCGTGTTTCTGAGTCTCTCCAGTTTCCCTATACATACGTGCATAATAACGCGACGTCTTGTCTAGCACGCTCGCCTCAGTACATTTGATTTCACGATTACCGTCCATAAAAACATGTTCCGCTACAGCTGATTTGTCCGTAAGTCCAGGTCGAAAGTTCCTTTTGTGTTCGGGTAAGCGGGTATTGACACATCTTCCCTTTGTTCCAATATAAACCTTGCCACAACAACACGGAATTTTATACGGCCCGGGAGTTGATAAGCGGTGTCGCGCGGCTTTCGCCGATCCTAACCTTCTTGGTGGGCCTAAAGATTGATTCAACTTGAAACTTGCCCAGAACTTCCGCAGTACGGTGCGTAATGTTACGATTAAATGGAAGAAAAACTTTGCCTCCTGACATTTGTTGTTGAAGCGCTCGATTTATCTCGTTCTCAGCGTATCCATTTTTCTTAAAACCCGTTCGCAAATGGTTTAGTTCATCTTGTAAATAAACTGGCTCACAGATTTTATTAGCTCCGTCCACCAATGTATTAATGACACCTCTCTTCTGCCTGGAATGGATGTTCGAATCCTTATGGAGCTAACGGTCGGTGTGTGTATCTTTTCTATACACGTTATGCCCTAGAGTGCAGTCTGCCCGTTAAATTACTGATACATCCAAAAAATTCAGTTGCCCATTGCTCTGTTCGTCCATAGTGAATTGTATCTTTGTTTTAATACTGTTTAGGTGCACCAAGAAACCGTACCATTCCTCTTCACCGTGATCCCATAGCACAAAAGTGTCATCCACATACCGATACCACCAAAAATGGCTTTTAAGGGCAGACTGCAGCGCCTGCTGTTTAAAAAATTCCTCGAATAGATTAGCAACAGCTGGACCCGGAGGACTGCCCGTGGCCATTCCTTCAGTTCGTTCGTAAAACTCCGTCATACTGTAAATAAGCCGTGGACTGGCAGTGTCGAACCAGAGCTGCTATATCAGTGGGAAACGTACTAGCCCTCTGTGCGCTCCATACAAACGGGACGTCCATAGTCTGGGTTTCTGCCGTCGACTCATCTCTGAACATCTTGCCCGCAGTTGGCAACGAAACGTCAGGAAGCAGTAGTTTTACTTATCGACCACGGCCTCTCAGCCGGAAGTTTTAACTAATGAACAATGGATTTTTTTAATGCCAATATTTCATGTCACAGGACAACAATTTTTGGGGATTAGTCTGAAAAACATTTCGGACAATCGAGAGGTCAGTTTGTGCACAAAATTTTTCCGACTCAGTACGGAAGGTCAAGGCCCCTATAATCTCACTCCTTAAACACCACTACTAGTGGTTCAATAATTTATTCAGGACCATATTTACAAAAGAGCTAGCGAACAGTCAATACGTGGCCGTCTTTAAAACAATCTCCAAAAGGAGCAGTAGCTTCCTTCTCAAGCAAGCAGCATATTAGAATTACTTAATGAACAACAAATGTGAAGTAATTTAAAAAGGTGGCTCTGATAAATGTTTTTGAGCAATAACACAACCAGCACAATACGTTACGCTTAATACAATTCATTGACAAGCAAATTTAAACTTTTTAAATAAATGAGATGTTAAATGTTTATCAACTGGGCAGTGACGCCAAGCTTCCCTGGGCAAAAGGTGACTTAACTTACAATGCCGGAAGCAGAACGTGGCGCCGCCCCCACACAGCCTAACTGTCAGAAAGCGGGAACACAAACAGACCGCAGAAAACACCAAGCAAAGGTCAATAAATATAAGTTAAGAGATAAATAAACAATACAAGTTAAAAAACCGATAAGTGCTTGCAATAGAAACCACTTAAACTAAGACTTGCACACGAATGCTATTCTCCAAAATAATACCAGACCTTTACACTCTCGTAGTTTACCCAACAATATTCACACATATGATAAAGGCAGACAGTTCGTACAAAGATTAAATGGAAATAATTTCAACATAATGTCACGTTATTCAAATGGAAAACTTCACAACAAAACTATGTTCGTGCACTTTAATGTCGTTGCATGTGTGTCCAATGTCACTGCCGATTGTATAAGCTTGGTATGCAGAAAATCAGAACTAGACTCTGAACTAATATCTTCAATACCTTACAGTTACTTCATCTTTCGGGGACGCTGATTTCCTTAAAGGAAGTAGTGACTGCTAGTCTCCGTCTATGGAGTGTAGCCATTTATGGAAGTGAAACGTGGACGATAAATAGTTTGGACAAGAAAAGAATAGAAGCTTTCGAAATCTGGTGCTACACAATAATGATGATTAGATGGGTAGATCACATAACTAATGAGGAGGTACTGAATAGGATTGGGGAGAACAGGAGTTTGTGGCACAACTTGACTAGAAGAAGGGACCGGTCGGTAGGACAGGTTCTGAGGCATCAGGGGATCACCAATTTAGTATTGGAGGGCGGCGTGGAGGGTAAAAATCGTAGAGGGAGGCCAATAGATGAATACACTAAGCACATTCAGAAGGATGTAGGTACTGGGAGATGTAACCGCTCAATGTCATTCAATACGATCACGACCACATCTCTCGATCGACGTTAACACTCGCTCTGTCACTCGCCTTCATACATGGCAGTGGACGTTTGAAAATTCGTGGCGCTCGCTCAGTGGTCGTCAATTGATTTAAATGTTGTTCCTGGCTGACTCTTAATTCCATTTCTGCCATGGGGGTGAGGAGAAAAAACACATCCTGGTGGTACCAGCATTATGCGTATTTTGATGTTCGATTAATCTGAAAGGTTTGCAGTCTTCCAGCGATTCTATTCGATCTCTATGTTGATGTACCGACAAGGACCTTTTTCGCAGATAAACATGCAAGTACGTAATGGATGTTCAGTTTCTCAACGTAGTTCGTCGCACTCACACATCATACATCCGCTGTCAGAACAATTTCATGCATTTACATTTTTGGTGTCCCACAATATTGGTTGGATAAATATTGTGACGATACGTTGTATACAACTCCCACAGATATTGTTTATAATGTAGTCAAGACTACGTAATGAAGCCGAAATCGTGGATAAAATTGACATGTAGTTTCTTTATTAACGCTTCTCTTTTCACTTATTAAATATGAAATGGGATTGGAGGTGGTGATCCTGTCGTTCTTTTTCAGTATTTTAGGTCCCCGTTAATTAATATCTGGTAGTTAATAAGCGAACTATTTTTTTATGCTGGCGTGTTGTTTGTATCATTTACCCCCGCAACTGTCGAAGATAAGATTCTATTAATGTTCCGCGAACACGCGTTTCACCATTTTATAAAATGCAGAATTACGTAAACTACAGTTTTCAGTTGCGCACAACTTTCCTGGATCCCACAACCATAATAGTTTCCCCAAGAGTATTTTTCGCAGCTAATACAAAGTTCGAATTATGTTGTCGGAATCATTTTCACTCCACCCGACGATAAACGTCTCTGATGACTTCGTCACACGTAATGTATTTCAAACGTGCTCGAAGAGTCCTTAAATAATCTCCTTAACGAATTTCGCAGTCGCGTACCACTTTTTCGTCCACTAGCCCGATCGCGCCAACTGAAGGTAAGAGAGGTCAATATTGCGTTGCATGTTCTTTTACATGTATTAAAAAACAAACGCGCCCCTATATCTTTCTGTCCCGCTTGGTCTTGGCTACTTTGCTTTTTATTACTTTTCACTATATTGCTCCTTAGTAATACTGTGCAGTTATTTAAGTTTCGTACTAGTTTTCCCTTTTTAATTCTTCCCCGATTTTAATTAATATGCGTGCCCGCAAGGTACCGTTATAGAGACGAGCTTGCACAGGATAGAGCAGCATGGAGAGATGCATCAAACCAGTCTCAGGACTGAAGACCACAACAGCAACAACAGAATTCTGCGAATAATTCTATAAAATACATTGTATACCTTCGAAAGCAGTTCGATACGCAAGCTTAATTGTGCCTCTAATTTCAGACGTTTGGATACGTAGACGCGTGTGGAGTTGTTAACGGCAGAACCACATAGCCATGACTACTTAAAGATGTTCTGGCGTCGAATCTACATCTATATCCATACTCCGCAAGCCACCTGACGGTGAGTGGCGGAGGATACCTTGTGTACCTCTATCGGTTCTCCCTTCTATTCCAGTCTCGTATAGTCCGTGGCGAGAAAGATTGTCACTATGCCTCTGTGTAGGCTCTAATCTCTCTGATTTTATTCTCGTGGTCCCTTCGCGAGATAAACGTAGGGAGGGAGCAATATGCTGCTCGACTCCTCGGTAGAGATACGTTCTCGAAACTTGAACAAAAGCCCGTGCCGAGCTACTGCAGAGTCTTCCACTGGAGTTCGCCGGGCCCCGCTTGTTGCAGTGTCTCTGGGGAAAGCCGGCAGTTCGTTGCCGGAAGCGGCCGCTCCCTGCGGCCCCTATCGACCCCTGGGGATCCTGGCTCCCCCGCGGTGACGTCAGCCAGTTGCCTCACGGGAAGCCTCAGCGTCGCCTCTGCTCCCCCCCCCCCCCCCCCCCCCCCCCCCCCAACGAACCGCTCGGTTACACCTCTCGAGCTCACCTCTCGTCGGCCGTGTGACGTAACGCGACCTCGGCCGATGTGCGCACTTGGCGAGCCCCCGTCGCGGTCGGCCAATGGGCAGCGAGGACGCAGCGGCGCCGACCAATGGCGAGTCGCGGCATTCGAAGGACGCCGAACGGCGGCGAATACCGCCGGAGCGAATGGATCATCATCAACGTATTAAGCATTTATGTGGTGTGATTAAAACAGTAACAAGATTTAGTTCTAGTTTCGCGGGCTTTATGCATACGAATTTCAAAAACCCCCCATAGGTACACACCTTCCTGATATATGTTTACAATTACAGCTGTTAAGAGTGTTGTTGCTGTCTTCAGTCCTGGGATTGGTTTGATGCAGCTCTCCATGCTGCTCTATCCTGTGCAAGCTTCTTCCTCTCCCAGTAACTACTGCAACCTACATCCTTCTGAATCTGCTTGGTGTATTCATCTCTTGGTCTCCCTCTACGATTTTTACCCTCCACGCTGCCCTCCAAAACCAAATTTGTGATACTTTGATAACTCAGAACATGCCCTACCAACAGGTCCCTTCTTCCAGCCAAGGTGTGCTACAAACTCCTCTTCTCCCCAATTCTATTCAATACCTCCTCATTAGTTATGTTACCTACCCATCTAATCTTCAGCATTCTTCTGTAGCACCACATTTCGAAAGCTTCTATTCTCTTCTTGTCCAAACTATTTATCGTCCGTGTTTCACTTCCACACATGGCTGCACTCCATACAAATACTTTCAGAAACGACTTCCTCACACTTACATCAATACTCGATGTTAACAAATTTCTCTTCTTCAGAAATGCTTTCCTTGCAACTGCCAGTCTACATTTTAAATCCTACTTCGACCATCATCAGTTATTTTACTCCCAAAACAGCAAAACTCCTTTACCACTTTAATTCCCTCATTTCCTAATCTAATTCCCTCAGCATCACCCAACTTAATTCGACTACATTCCATTATCGTCGTTTTGCTTTTGTTGATGTTCATCTTATATCCTCCGTTCAAGACACTGTCCATTATGTTCAACTGCTCTTCCAAGTCCTTCGCTGTCTCTGACAGAATTACGATGTCATCGGCAAACATCAAAGTTTTTATTTCTTCTCCATGTATTTTAAAACCTACTCCGAATTTTTCTTTTGTCTCCTTTACTGCTTGCACAATATACAGATTAAATAACATCGGGGAGAGGCTAGAACCCTGTCTCACTTCCTTCCCAACCATTGCTTCCCTTTACAGCTCTTCGACTCGTACAGCTGCCATCTGGGTTCTGTACAAATTGAAATAACCTTTCGCTCCCTGTATTTTACCCCTGCCACCTTCACAATTTGAGAGAGAGTATTCCAGACAACATTATCAAAAGCTTTCTGCAAGTTTACAAATGCTAGAAACGTAGGTTTGTCTTTCCTTAATATAGCTTCTAAGATAAGCCGTAGATCAGTATTGCCTCACGTGTTCAACATTTCGACGGAATCCAAACTGATCCTCCCCGAGGTCTGCATCTACCAGTTTTTCCATTCGTCTGTAAAGAATTCGCTTTAGTATTTTGCAGCCGTGGCTTATTAAACTGATAGTTCGGTAATTTTCACATCTGTCAACACCTGCTTTCTTTGGGATTGGAGGGGTCTGAGGGTATTTCGCCTGTTTCATATATCTTGCTCACCAGATGGTAGAGTTTTGTCAGGACTGGCTCTCCCAAGGCCTTCAGTAGTTCTAATGGAATGTTGTCTGCTCCCGGGGCCTTGTTTCGACTCAGGTCTTTCAGTGCCCTGTCGAACTCTTCACGCAGTATCTTATCTCCCATTTGGTATTCTTCTAGATTCTCTTCCATTTCCATAATATTGTCCTCAAGTACATCACACTTGTATAGACCCTCTATATACTCCTTCCACCTTTCTGCTTTCACTTCTTTGCTTAGAACTGGGTTTCCATCTGAGCTGTTGATATTCATACAAGTGGTTCTCTTATCTTCAACGGTCTCTTTAATTTTCCTGTAGGCAGTATCTATCTTACCCCTAGTGAGATAAGCCTCTACGTCCTTACATTTGCCCTTTAGCCATCCCTGCTTAGCCATTTTGCACTTCCTGTCAATCTCATTTTTGAGACGTTTGTATTATTTAGTTTATTGTTGTCAGTCGACAAGGTTATGCGTGTTCTAGAGTAATCGGCGAATTGTTAGTTTCGAAAAAGATGGGCCAAATAACTTCCACAGAATCACAGAACAGGAAGTGATCCACTCCATTCAAAAGCTCAAAGACAAGAAGGCAGCAGGCGAAAACCAGATATCAGCAGAGATGTTAAGAGGGCGGAAGCAAACGACACAAAGAAATTTATAACCTTACCGCAATGCAATGATCTGGAAAACCGAAAAGCTGCCTGAAGATCGGATAAACTGCAATAATTTGTCCCATGCACAAGAAAGCAAACAGAATGGAATGTGGAAACTACAGAGGAATCAGTTTGCTTAAAATAACATACGAAGTCCTGTGAATTACCATTCTGGAAAAACTTTAACCTTACTCGGAAATCATTATTCAAGATTGCCAGGCAGGATTTCGAACAAACCGCTCCACAACTGATAATTTGTTCACTATACGACAGATCTTTGAGAAATACTGGGAATTCAGCAAAAACATCCACTATTTCTTCATTGACTTCGAGCGAGCCTACGACAGCATCCACAGAAGTAGCCTCTACAACTCGTCAGGAGAATTTAGTACACCCAGTAGAATCATTAGGATGATAAAACTGTGTACGGATGGCTCCCAGGCAGCAGTGAAGTTCAGAGATCCGTGTTCCCTACCTTTCCAATTAAAACAGGCTTACGACAGTGTTTCATGTGTCCTCTTCAATCTTGCATTAGAGATACTGGTTCAGCAGAGTAATTTACATCTGTACAATTGTCTCCTATTCGAACACAGTGAAGTAAAACTCCTGGCTTATGCAGATGGCCGGCCGGAGTGGCGGAGCGGCTCTAGACGCTTTAGTCTGGAACCGCGCGACCGCTACGGTCGCAGGTTTGAATCCTGCCTCGGGCATTGATGTGTGTGATGTCCTTAGGTTAGTTAGGTTTAAGTAGTTCTAAGTTCTAGGGGACTGATGACCTCAGAAGTTGAGTCCCATAGTGCTCAGAGCCATTTTTTTATGCCGGTGATAAAGTGTTGCTGAATGAAACTAAAGAAGAACTGAAAGACATGTACAGATCTCTCAAGCACAGTGCCAGCAAAATCGGGCTTTTGATTAACCAAGAGAAAACCGAATATATGGAAATAGGTCGACTCATAAACCCAAATCCTTACTTTGAAATTGACCAACATTCTAAATTCAGAAAAGTTCTCCAGTTTAAATACCTTGGATCACGTTTCAACAGTGAAAATATCATAACAATGGATATAAATGAAAGAATAGCCTCAGGTGTCTGTACTCAGTAAGCAACCCACTCAAAAGTGAAGCTTTGCCAATCAACACAAAGATGAAGATATAAAACACTATCTGCCCCGTAGCGCTATACAGTTCAGACAGCTGCACGCTTACAAAGAAAAGTAATGAGAAAAATCTGGGTACCTTTGTTGGAGAATGGCGTATGAAGAATTCGAAAGAACGATGAAATTACTCAGTCAATGAAGCAACCCACTATCATCTAGAAATCAAAAAGTAGGAGACTGCAGTGGGCTGGACATGTGGCCCCAATGGAAAACAGAATCACGAAGAAAGCATTTTAAGGAACTCTCCAGGCAACAAGGGCGTTGGGCCGACCTCGTACAAGGTGGAAAGATGACACACAGGACATGGCAGCATTAGGAATTTCCGCAGGCTGGAGAGAGACTGCGAGAGATAAAAGGCGGTGGAAGCAGTTCGTAGTTGCAGCGCGTGGTCTACATGGCCTGTGATCGCTGAGGAGATAGAGATAGATAGAGAGATAGATAGAGAGATAGATAGAGAGATAGATAGAGAGATAGAGAGATAGAGAGATAGAGAGATAGAGAGATAGAGAGATAGATAGATAGAGAGAGACAGAAAACTTGCATTAAATTTAGCTTCAGGTGTGGAATAAATCACAGCACAGCACCGCTACTGGGAGCAAAGCAAGAGTTTACGAGTGGTACAAACGTTTCGAGGAGTGTCGAGAGAACTTGGAAAACGACGACAGCGCTGACGATAGTTGGAAGAAGTGAGGAAAGCGGTTCTGGGAAAATCAGCGAAACACCACTAGGAACGCTGTTGATGATGTCGGCATGCCCTTTGGCCCGTGCCAAGCCGTTTTGTGTGGGTATTTTTTTTTCGACAAGAAACAACGCCGCGTAGACATCGCTCACGAATTGCTGAATGAAGTCGACAGCGATCCGGAACTAAAGGAGCTGACGAAACCTGGGTATATGGGTGTGAGGCAGAAACAGAGGCCTTCCTTGGTTGTGGTATGTCAGTAGGCATTGCCCCATTGCTTTTTAGACAAACTGTGTGTGTGTGTGTGTGTGTGTGTGTGTGTTGCGTAGCTGGCTGGAGTGGCCGAGCGGTTCTAGGGGCTTCAGTCTGGAACCACGCGACCGCTACGTCGCAGGTTCGAATCCTGCCTTGGGCGTGGATGTGCGTGATGTCCTTCGGTTAGTCAGGTTTTAGTTCTAAATCTAGGAGACTGATGACCTCAGCTGTTAAGTCTCACAGTGCTCAGAGCCATTTGAACCATTTTTTTGGGCTGCGTAGACGAGTCCCTGCATGTCATTTCAATCTGTGAAATCTGCACAGCAATGGCGCCTCCCATTATCCACAAGTATCTGCCGTGCAAGTTTTACGTCATTCACTCTGTGTACAGGGTGGAGAAACAATTCGCGCCCTCAAACTTCGCAGCGCGATTGCTCACATACTAACAGTACAAAAATGTCACCAAATTTCGACTTGCGCCTATTTCCGACAGTAAATGGACGCAATCTGGGTACACTGTAATCCAGAATGAGATTTTCGCTCTGCAGCGGAGTGTGCGCTGATATGAAACTTCTTGGCAGATTACAGCTGTGTGCCGGACCGAGACTCGAACTCGGGACCTTTACCTTTCGCGGGCAAATGCTGTACCAACTGAGCTACCCAAGAACGATTTACGCCCCGGCCACATCCCCCAGGCTGTGACTAAGCCATGTCTCCGCAATATCCTTTCTTTCAGGAGTGTGCTAGTTCTGCAAGGTTCGCAGGAGAGATTCTATAAAGTTTGGAAGGTAGGAGACAAGGTACTGGCAGAAGTAAAGCTGGGAGGACGGGGCGTGAGTCGTGCTAGGACAGCTCAGATTGTAAAGCACTTGCCCGCAAAAGGCAAAGGTCCCGAGTTCGACACAGTTTTAATCTGCCAGGAAGTTTCAACATTGTAATCACTGGAGACCGGATTATATGCGTCATAAAAACCTTAAAATACGCATGAAAAGTGCTTAGAAATGCATGAAAAGTGTCGAAGTAGGCAAGATCAAATAATAATAATTAAAAAACATGGTAGTTATTGCGTGCATGACATCTGTCAAACTGTGCGTATCAGTTAAGAGAGGGAGCGCCGGCCACGCGAAAAATCTGTGCATTTAGAACGCTGATATCGTTTTCTGAATACTTCCCGATAGATGATAGGAATGGGGTCTTTCTGGGATTATTTTCAAAAAATTTGGAAAATACGGACGCATACCGTGTTTCAAGAATTGTTTCTTCTTTGCTATTGTTGTCGGTAACAAGCGAATGCGATCCGAGTGAATCGCAGCGAAACAATCGATAAGCACAAGACTAAATCAGAGGTATATTGCACGCAGAGGGGCAAAGTCAAAAACTCCATAATATTTTACCTAAAAAAGCAAGATACTCATGAATTTTTTTGAACAGCGTTCACTTTTAATTAATACTATTGGGACACAGCATCATTTACATTTTTTACATTTTTCTTTTGTTATAAACGAAAAGAACTAACTACAGTTCCAAATGTACGGTACTAATATTGTCTTCTATCACTCAAAACATTTTTATGAGCAGAAAAGGACCGATCTTTATCAACTGAGATAACTGGGCAGTATTAGAATTTGGGTTCTATGTTGGCTCTTACTGTTTCTGGTAAAAGTTAACCTGTCCCATTAATAAAGCCTGGATAATTGGTTAAAATGTTTGCAACCTTTGTTTTCTTGGGAATACCTCCGGCAATGAGGTGGTCGCTAGAATAATTTTTTTCGTTAACTGAATGTATTCATTCATCGCCAAACGTTGTCAAGCTTCTTAATACTTGCAAGTATATGGGAAAAAATTAGTGCTAATCACAGCATTGTCTTTCTTAATACTGGAATCATTAAAAGCTTCCTTGCCAAAGGCTCTGCACTATCGAAGTCGTCCATGAAATCATCATTGAAAAACAACTCAGCTTCGACCCACGAACCCCAGCGAGTTGCCACTGGTTAGGGAGGTAAAGGCATTTTTTTTAAAAAAAAAAGTCTTTCTGTGCGAGGAGCTCTTTGTGGATGAGAGCAGTTCATTTACATTCACGTTCCTTGAACGTACTTCTTCAGCAAGGCTATGTATTCCGTGAGCAAAACATATCTCATAAATCAAATTTGGATAAAATACTCGGATAGTGAGCGGCGTCTGAAATAAACATAAACATCCTTTCATCTGCTGAAGATACTGGAAATATTTTTTCTAATACCCTCATTCACAAATCTGATTTACATTTTCAAGTTCTTTGCGGGCAGCTAAGCAGGAAGAAGGAGGCTCTTCTTTTAAAGCTCCAACAATTAAATCCGCAATTTAAGGACCACAGGTGTCTGTAGTTTCGTAAACTGAAATCCAGATAATGCTGTCCTTGAGTTCAATGCGTATTTCCTCCAGAACATTTACGTAAATTGTTGGTGTGTAATGTTGTTGCATTTGGTGTATTTTGATTTAAGCAGTATTTGCGCCGGAAGCCTTTGAGGACAGGGTTTGTAAATTTGTGAACAGGAATATTACTTCGAATGAATGCTTAACATAGATCCATGTTAAACCGACTTGTTTCGGTTGCCTTTGGACAATTTGCTGTTGTCACAAGTTGTTGTTGTAGTCCTTTCTTCTGCATTCCTGCGATATGACGACTTGTCTTGACAAGCTGAAACACTTTTTTTTACGCGAAACGTTTTTTCTCGCCAACTCGACAATGCAAAAGCAGTTCCGTCATATGTTCCAGGATGGTCAGGTACCCATGAAATGAGAGACGTAAAGAAGTAGATGAGTATTGCTATTTGGGGACCAAAATAAGTGATGATGGTCGAAGTAGAGAGGATATAGAATGTAGACTGGCAATGGCAAGGAAAGCGTTTCTGAAGAAAAGAAATTTGTCAACGTCGACCTTAGGTTTAAGTGTCACGAAGTCTTTTCTGAAAGTATTTGTGTGGAGTGTAGCCATGGATGGAAGTGAAACATGGACGATAAATAAAAGCGTCCGAAATGTGGTGCTACAGAAGAATGGCGAAGATTAGATGAGCAGATCGCGTAACTAATGAGTAGGTACTGAATAGAATTGGGGAGAAGAGGAATTTGTGGCACAACTTGACTAGAAGAAGGAATCGGTTGGTAGGACTCGTTCTGAGACATGGAGGGATCACCAATTTAGTACTGGAGAGCAGCGTGGAGGGTAAAAATGGTAGAGGGAGACTAAGAATGAATACACTAAGCAGATTCAGAAGGATGTAGGTTGCAGTAGGTACTGGGAGATGAAGCAGCTTGCACAGGATAGAGTAGCATGGAGAGCTGCATCAAACCAGTCTCAGGACTGCAGACAACATAATGATAACTGCCAGCATTTTCGCGAGAGGCAACACTGCCTGTGTTGTGGGGGATTGGGACGAAATTTTGTGAGATACATTTTTGTATCGCTGGGTTGTGAGCATTCGCGCTGCGAAATCCGAGTGCGCCAATTTTCTCCACCCTGTGTATACTGCAGGGGTATACTATCAGTGCTTTTTTTAACCGATCGTCTGATGGGTGCTTCTTATTTGGCTGTCTTCATACCTGATGTGGGCCCCACCCATGCTGAACGCGGGTTGGACACTAATGACGCAGATGAAGCAAACCTATATCCGTCCCTGTACTTATTTTCTCTGAACTTTTTACTTTGTGCGTAAAAAATTAAAAATCACATGTTTTTAGATTTGCGTGTGTTCTCAGCTACACAGGCTTTGTGATTAGATTATGATTAGACGAGTAGTAGTTAGGGGACATGCTGCTATTACACAAGGATTTACCCGAGACGAATCTCTCGGTGAATGGAAGTAGGCGTGGAATGTTGTCTCGTATTACTGTTTTTCGTTTGGTGGTGATAAGAACCGAATCTGGAAAAGAGAGTACGTAGTGATACGAAAAGTCATCAGCTGAAGACGCTCACTGGATACTTGTTTCGATCTGTGCTTTGTGATTTCAGGAAGCTTTGTGACAAGTGTAAAGGAGACCTGAAAGGTAAAATCCTGTTATTTCCGGATGAGCAGCTGCAGGAAATCGAGGATGACCGGTCGGGGTTTTTCCCTTCCATCGTGGGCTTCTTTCGTTTCTTGAAACATACCGTCTGCCCCCTGTGCAGAGTTAAACATCTGCTGTTACATAAACGGTAACTGACCTCATTTCAAATCGAGCTACTTCTCTTCTGAGTACTCCTCCACACACTACTATACGAAACTGAACAGTTGTACTGAATAAAGTGCTATGGTAGGTGGTCTTACATAGGATAAACTTTTCTTGATGTTCTCTTTAAGCCTTACTCTCCCACTTCTGCCAATTTGGTTAATTGTAATGACCAGTTTCTCAGCAGGAGATATAGCACCTCGAAGATCTGGTATCCTCCTCCGTCAGAGGAGCTGGTGGTGGTTGCTCCAAAATGTGGAAACTGCCCGGACTCATTCAGAAGAGTTCGTACATTGTGTGTTCGTTTTGGAAGTGCTGACAAGAAAACATAGCTCAGTGGTATTGAGTATCTGTAGCAGTGCTGGGTGCACCCGGTACTTGCTTCTCTTTTTGTTCGCTTTAACTAATTATAAGCCACAGTAACATCCTCTCAGAAGAGCTGATAACAGCAACTGAAACCTGAAACAAGTTTGATTTGCCCTGTCTTCTTGTTCGTCGTATTGCCCCAGTGTGATCCGCAGTCTCGGTAAGGATGAAACGTTCGCGATACAGATGCACAGGCACAATGATATTGTAAATATACGAGAAATAAAATATCCTACGCCTGATAGAGTGCTCATTCTGCAGATTTTCCAACTCTGTGTTCGTCACGATGTGACATTTGCAGCGACAGCAGCGCTCCAAGCGGCAAGAAAGCTATCCTTCATATAACGTCTAATTGCTCGTAAGATTAATGTTGGATTTCGTATTTTCCTTCCACATTATTTACGCTGCGATTTTATTTTTTTTTCATGATTTTACGTTTTAAGCGTTTGTAAAATGTCGTGAGAGACGTATTATACTAAAGTGAAGGAAAGCAGCCACAATAATCAGAAAAGAAAAATCATAAGATGGCACATATTATCAAAGAAATGTTTTCGTTTTTCCATTTTGGCTCATGTTTTCGGTACAGAGCCCTGATCTGGGTTAGGAGCGTCCATTTTTAATTACCGGGATGCGTTGTTTCTTCGCTTGTTTTCTGCGATATTCCTGTGGCTGTCTGTTCGCATTATGGTAGGCGTTTTCCTTGTTACGTAATAATTTAGCGAAGAGTCTGTTGACATTATCATTCTTACACTTCACTGTTTTCCATCACAGTAATAGTTCTATTTCATATGTCCAAAAAAAAGATGTAGTGTTGAACATTCGCATGTGTAGCGTGTCTGATGGAATTCCTTTCTTGTCTGTGTTTAGTCGTATTGCTTTTGATCTGTTATCAGTGCTGTGGAGCAAATCTCTCTCCAGCAACATTTGCGTTTGTAAACTGATGTGGTTGCATGTGAGCTAACGACATCTCACATTACGAGCATCTGCAAAAGCTAGTGTTCTAATATTTAGACGTTCCGAGCTCCTGAAGAAAATCTTTAATCTTCGGAAAATGTCAGTCTGTTACACGAGAATCGTAGAATTACGAGAGTGAGTCCAGTAATTTGATGTACGATAGATGTGGTGCGTGTGTTGCAATGTATACATAGTGTTTACCGGCAATGCTTCCAAATTGCTAATCTGTAAGGGAATTGGAGACACGTCCTAATGTGTTATTTTCCACCTTTCTCAGTCCATCTGCAATCCCCCCCTCTCTTGGAGTTTGTTTATAGCTAATGCAAACGAAACTGGCAACTTCAGTTGCTTAAACGAATGGATACCAATTGTATCATCGTTATACGGAGTAGGGGAGAAACTGGAGATAACTGGCGGATTTGTGAAGGCAACAGCTTTAGCGACAGCATTTCGCATAGTTCAAACCTGCGAACGGGTGAGGTTAGAAAGTTGGGCACGGTTCAGATTCAATAGCAGTAGTCCAATCGTAAGCCGATACATGAAGCTTGCCTGTTTTCTGTTAAAACCGACTAAGAGGAAAAAAACAAAACAGCGTTTTGTTGTGTGTACAATTTCTGTTTAAGAGGAGGAAGAATATGTATGGGAGAAACAGTTTATCTAAATATCCTGCTATCGTAGATAAAACTAGCTGTGAGAAAGAAAACAAACGTGCATATTTTCACAGCAAAGAACTTTTTTTTGTCTTTCACAATCGATTTTAACAGAAAAACTGTACATTGTTGTTTAAGAAAAATATGTAGCCTTTGTCCGTCCGAATGTTTATTGTTCTATTAGAGCATCGTGTAAAAACTCGAAATAAATCGGTTAAGTACTATTCGAGACTTCGTAAACAACGTTCAAGAACATCTTGTCAATATGTGTAATTGCAGCGATAGCACTCACATTGAACGGAATTCGTTTTCAACAATGTTGTTTAATGGCCGCTTGGTACGTTAACCAGAAGAGTGATGGCGATGTAGTTGACGATCATTACTACTCTTCAGTAACTGTGAATCATTGTCCAGACTAGGGCGGTTCACCTGTAAACCAACGTAATGCATTCTCAGCAAAGCTTGTAAGCTAATGAATTATGCTCATTCCAAAATGGTAACTGTAATATTTCAGTAAAATAATCCATAACCAATTCGTGGCTGAAATGTTTGACACAGTACATACATTTTTTCCTGTAAAAAAAAAGGTAACATTAGCGGTTTCAACGAACTACGTAGTCAATTTGAAATGTAAAACATCAGTTGGAGAATATATAATGAGAATTACGGCCATACATCTGAAAATTACGAGAAATAGTGAGACCAGGCAACCTAAGCAGTTGTGGCACAACCAAGACACTAAAGTTACGCCCATGCTTACCCAACCGTTCATTTCATGTCCTAATATAGAATAGATAAAAAGTATACCAGGTTGAAAATTGCCAAGAATTCTTGCAATGTGTCCTGCTGTGACACAACGAAATATGGTTTTTAAGGAAAAATTTTATGTGCTGTGACTATGGCTTCACTATCGTAGTGTCAAATAAAACATTCAAGCTATATTAGTCACACGCCTTACAACAATTACTTCAGAATATAGAATTTGTGGCTGGTTTGCTGCCATGTCATCAGCGTAAGGTTGCGCTGTACTGATGGTGTGGTTATTCCGTTTGTTCGCAGGAGCTGGGATCGCAGCCATTGCCGACAATCAGTGTAACGGACGATGCGTCGCACGTGGACGGTGCTGCCGCCAGCGGCCACCGGCCGAGAGCGGGTGAGTACGTAGTTCCTCTGGCTGCCGCTAGGTGGCAATCGAGGTCAAATCCCTGCAGTTCCTTAAACAGGTGCGGATCGGGCCAGTTCTGTCGGCGCTGTATCATACAGAAGCAGATTTTGTGCTTTCGTATCAATATAGGTTAGTTCTTACAGTAAAGTAATATCGGTAACCACGCACTGTTATTAACGGTATTTTTTTTTTAATAAATAGCGCCTTTAACGCGTTGGAACCGACAGCACGTTTGTCAATGTTCACAGTGATAGTCACGGCTTCGCTGAACGCGAGGCGTTGACTGATTTTCATAATACAGCAACGTAAAACGATGCTCAGCATTCAAATGTGGACAAACGTTTCAGTGAGGAAGGAAGTTGTCGTATGTTGTTGTTGTTGTTGTTGTTGTTGTTGTTGCGGTCTTCAGTCCTGAGACTGGGTTGATGCAGCTCTCCATGCTACTCTATCCTGTGCAAGCTTCTTCATCTCCCAGTACCTACTGCAACCTACATCCTTCTGAATCTGCTTAGTGTATTCATCTCTTGGTCTCCCTCTACGATTTTTACCCTCCACGCTGCCCTCCAATGCTAAATTTGTGATCCCTTGATGCCTCAGGACATGAACTACCAACCGATCCCTTCTTCTAGTCAAGTTGTGCCACAAACTCCTCTTCTCCCCAATTCTATTCAATACCTCCTCATTAGTTATGTGATCTACCCATCTAATCTTCAGCATTCTTCTGTAGCACTACCTTTCGAAAGCTTCTATTCTCTTCTTGTCCAAACTATTTATCGCCTACGTTTCACTTCCATACATGGCTACACTCCATACAAATACTTTCAGAAACGACTTCCTGATACATAAATCTATATTCGATGTTAACAAATTTCTCTTCTTCAGAAACGCTTTCCTTGCCATTGCCAGTCTACATTTTATATCCTCTCTACTTCGACCATCATCAGTTATTTTGCTCCCCAAATAACAAAACTCCTTTACTACTTTAAGTGTCTCATTTCCTAAACTAATTCCCTCAGCATCACCCGACTTAATTCGACTACATTCCATTATTCTCGTTTCGCTTTTGTTGATGTTCATCTTATATCCTCCTTTCAAGACACTGTCCATTCCGTTCAACTGCTCTTCCAAGTCCTTTGCTGTCTCTGACAGAATTACAATGTCATTGGCGAACCTCAAAGTTTTTATTTCTTCTCCATGAATTTTAATACCTCCTCCAAATTTTTCTTTTGTTTCCTTTACTGCTTGCTCGATATACAGATTGAATAACATCAGGGAGAGGCTGCAACCCTGTCTCACACCCTTCCCAACCACTGCTTCCCTTTCATGCCCCTCGACTCTTATGACTGCCATCTGGTTTCTGTACAAATTGTAAATAGCCTTTCGCTCCCTGTATTTTACCCTACCACCTTTAAAATTTGAAAGAGAGTATTCCAGTCAACATTGTCAAAAGCTTTTTATAAGTCTACAAATGCTAGAAACGTAGGTTTGCCTTTCCTTAATCTTTCTTCTAAGATAACTCGTAAGGTCAGTATTGGCTCACGTGTTCCAACATTTCTACGGAATCCAAACTGATCTTCCCCGAGGTCGCCTTCTACTAGTTTTTCCATTCGTCTGTAAAGAATTCGAGTTAGTATTTTGGAGCTGTGGCTTATTAAACTGATAGTTCGGTAATTTTCACATCTGTCTGCACCTGCTTTCTTTGGGATTGGAATTATTATATTCTTCTTGAAGTCTGAGGGTATTTCGCCTGTCTCATACATCTTGCTCACCAGATGGTAGAGTTTTGTCAGGACTGGCTCTCTCAAGGATGTCAGTAGTTCCAATGGAATGTTGTCTACTCCGGGGGCCTTGTTTCGACTCAGGTCTTTCAGTGCTCTGCCAAACTCTTTACGCAGTATCGTATCTCCCATTTCGTCTTCATCTACATCCTCCTCCATTTCCATAATATTGTCCCCAAGTACATCGCCCTTATATAGACCCTCTATATACTCCTTCCACCTTTCTGCTTTCCCTTCTTTGCTTAGAACTGGGTTTCCATCTGAGCTGTTGATATTCATACACGTGGTTCTCTTCTCTCCAAAGGTCTCTTTAATTTTCCTGTAGGTAGTATATATCTTACCCCTAGTGAGATAAGCCTCTACATCCTAACATTCGTCCTCTAGCCATCCCTGCTTAGCCTTTTTACGCTTCCTGTCGATCTCATTTTTGAGAAGTTTGTATTCCTTTTTGCCTGCTTCATTTACTGCATTTTTATATTTTCTCCTTTCATCAAGTAAATTCAATATTTCTTCTTTTACCCAAGGGTTTCTGCTAGCCCTCGTCCTTCTACCTACTTGATCCTCTGCTGCCTTCACTACTTGATCGCTCAAAGCTACCCATTCTTCTTCTATTGTATTTCTTTCCCCCATTCCTGTCAATTGCTTCCTTATGCTCTCCCTGAAACTCTGCACAACCTCTGGTTCTTTCAGTTTATCCAGGTCCCATCTCCTTAAATTCCCACTTTTTTGCAGTTTCTTCAGTTTTAATCTACAGGTCATAACCAATAGATTGTGGTCAGAGTCCACATCTGCCCCTGGAAATGTCTTACAACTTAAAACCTGGTTCCTAAATCTCTGTTTTACCATTATATAATCTATCTGATACCTTTTAGTATCTCCAGGATTCTTCCATGTATACAACCTTCTTTTATGATTCTTGAACGAAGTGTTAGCTATGATTAAGTTATGCTCTGTGCAAAATTCTACCAGGCGGCTTCCTCTTTCATGTCTTACCCCCAATCCATATTCACCTACTATGTTTCCTTCTCTCCCTTTTCCTACTCTCGAATTCCAGTCACCCATGACTATTAAATTTTCGTCTCCCTTCACTGTCTGAATAATTTCTTTTATTTCATCATACATTTCTTCAATTTCTTCGTCATCTGCAGAGCTAGTTGGCATATAAACTTTTACTACTGGAGTAGGTGTGGGCTTCGTATCTATCTTGGCCACAATAATGCATTCACTATGCTGTTTGTAGTAGCTTACCCGCATTCCTATTTTCCTATTCAT
Source organism: Schistocerca gregaria (assembly GCF_023897955.1). NCBI lineage: Eukaryota > Metazoa > Arthropoda > Insecta > Orthoptera > Acrididae > Schistocerca > Schistocerca gregaria. The sequence continues at coordinate 146,242,762 of NC_064930.1, read as the reverse complement.
TATTAAACCTACTCCTGCATTACCCCTATTTGATTTTGTGTTTATAACCCTGTGTTCACCTGACCAGAAGTCTTGTTCCTCCTGCCACCGAACTTCACTAATTCCCACTGTATCTAACTTTAACCTATCCATTTCCCTTTTTAAATTTTCTAACCTACCTGCCCGATTAAGGGATCTGACATTCCACACTCCGATCCGTAGAACGCCAATTTTCTTTCTCCTGATAACGACATCCTCCTGAGTAGTCCCCGCCCGGAGATCCGAATGGGGGACTATTTTACCTCCGGAATATTTTACCCAAGAGGACGCCATCATCATTTAATCATACAGTAAAGCTGCATGCCCTCGGGAAAAATTACGGCTGTAGTTTCCCCTTGCTTTCAGCCGTTCGCAGTACCAGCACAGCAAGGCCGTTTTGGTTATTGTTACAAGGCCAGATCAGTCAGTCATCCAGACTGTTGCCCCTGCAACTACTGAAAAGGTTGCTGCCCCTCTTCAGGAACCACACGTTTGTCTGGCCTCTCAACAGATACCCCTCCATTGTGGTTGCACCTACGTTACGGCTATCTGTATCACTGAGGCACGCAAGCCTCCCCACCAACGTCAAGGTCCATGGTTCCACCGGGGGGGGGGGGGGGGGGGAGAGGAGGGGGAGGAGTTGTCGTAATGAAGTCCAAAATTTGTGTCAGTAACCACGGTTTTCAGTTTTCAGTAATAGTGACAAAGCTATTGAAGCAACATTTTACTCCGACATTGTTTGTGAGCTCTGTAAGGCACTAAAAAAACCCTAAAATCACCCCCTGATGTTAAGGATGGCAGAAGTATTATATATGGTTTTGTGTGATGGTACATAGAAAAGTATTAGTTTGGATTCCGTAGAAATGTTGGAACCCTTGAGGCAATACTGACCCTACGGCTTACATTAGAAGCTAGATTAAGAAAAGGCAAACCTACGTTTCTAGCATTTGTAGACGTAGAAAAAGCTTTTGACAATGTTGACTGGAATACTCTTTTTCAAATTCTAAAGGTGGCAGGGGTAAAATACAGGGAGCGAAACGTTACTTACTATTTCTACAGAAACGAGATGGCAGTTATATGAGTCGAGGGTCACGAAAGGGATCCAGTGATTGGGAACGGAGTGAGACAGGGTTGTAGTCTCTGCCCGATGTCATTCAGTTTGTATATTGAGCAAGCAGTGAAGGAAACAAAAGAAAAATTCACAGTAGGTATTAAAATCCATGGAGAAGAAATAAAAACTTTGAGGTTCGCCGATGACATCGTAATTCTGTCAGAGACAGCAAAGGACTTGGAAGAGCAGTTGAACGGAATGGCTAGTGTCCTGAAAGGAGGATATAAGATGTACATCAAGAAAAGCAAAACGAAGATAAGTCGGGTGATGCTGAGCGAATTAGATTAGGAAATGAGACACTTAAAGAAGTAAAGGAATTATGCTATTTGAGGAGCAAAATAACTGATGATGGTCGAAGTAGAGAGGATATAAAATGTAGACTGCAATGGCAAGGAAAGCGTTTCTCAAAGAGAGAAATTTGTTAACATCGAGTATAGATTTAAGTGTCAGCAAGTCGTTTCTGAAAGTATTTGTATGGAGTGTAGCCACGTATGGAAGTGAAACATGGACGATAAATAGTGTGGACAAGAACAGAATTGAAGCTGTCGAAATGTGGTGCTACAGAATAATGCTGAATATTAGATGGGTAGATCACATAACTAATGAGGAAGTACTGAATAGGATTGGGGAGAAGAGAAGTTTGTGGCACAACTTGACTAGAAGAAGGGATCGGTTGGCAGGACATGTTCTGAGGCATCGAGGAATCACCAATTTAGTACTGGAGGGCAGCGTGGAGGGTAAAAATCGTAGAGGGAGACCATGAGATGAATACGCTAAGCAGATTGAGAAGGATGTACGCCGGAGTAGGTACTGGAGATGAAGAAGCTTGCACAGAATAGAGTAACAGGGAGAGCTGCATCAAACCAGTCTCAGGACTGAAGACGACGACAACAACAACAACCACCTCGTAGTCCAGATTTCCTCTGTTCGGCAGCACGTTTTCTCGTTACGGGCATTTGCGTGACCGATGGGTGGTTTTGGAGTTCCATCTAGCCCTGCCGGAGCTCCCTACGTGTTGTTTGGATACTGAGAGGACTTGCGAGAGCGACAACTGTTGAAAAACCAAACACTTTGTCTGCCACTGTTACGGAAGCACCCACCGTAACAGCGTCAATAGTTTGCCCACTTCAGCATTCCTGGGCTCCAACATAATGCCCCATAAGAACACAGAACGCTGTTTCGACCAGATCTGGCACCTGCAGTGCTTTGACACTGGAGTCACATTCGGGAGGACGACGGTTCAATCCCGCGTCCGGCCATCCTGATTTAGGTTTTCCGTGATTTCCCTAAATCGCCCCAGGCAAATGCCGGGATGGTTCCTTTCAAAGGGCACGGCCGACTTCCTTCCCCGTCCTTCCCTAATCCGGTGATCTCGCTGTCTGGTCTCCTTCCCCAAATCAACCAACCATAAATCTCCAGCGGTGTTCCCGCATTTTTTGTCGAATCCTGTATGAAGAGCGGTCCACGGCAGTTGTCAGAGTCAAACATGTCACGTCTTTTTCCGTGAGAGGGCAACGACCGTTAAAGGCAGTCCTTCGACGTAGCTGTATAGGGCAGGGGTTCCGAACAAAATTTTCTCGAGGACCCCCTCATCGAGCATGACTGGTACCTTGTCGTATCACAGTACCAAGTACCTAAAAATGCCAAGTCAAGAGTGTTTTTATACGTTTTCTATTTTTGGTACTTAGAAAAAAATTGACGTATTCACTATCGAAAAAATATTGTGCTTAAAACTTTTTCAATTTAGCTATCATTGTTGTTGTTAAATTTTTGATTATTGCTTAAAATCTTTGTCTCCAAATCTAGGTGTTTAGTATGACCGACACCTTAAAAATATAAAAATTGAATATCATACGAAATATATTTAATATAGAATGAGGTTTTCACTCTGCAGCGGAGTGTGCGCTGATATGAAACTTTCTGGAAGATTAAAACTGTGTGTTGGACCGAGACTCGAACTTTTCTTTTAAACCATATATATTTATTTAAATATATTAAGAGCGATACATTAAAAAGACATTTTATTGTATTAATCTATTATATTTCTGGTGTTGGTTAATATTACTGTCATTTTATAGGTTTTCGTTTTTATATTTTTCCTTTTTCGTTTTTCTCATATTGTTGTTCCTTGGACCCCTTTACATGGCCATTTGTCATTTTTAGACATAGCAGGACAGGCATAACAATTTATAAGTATCATAGACAGATTGGTTTTGAGTTCATGTTTGTGTATGTGATGCCACAGGCACATTGTGCATTCTGGTTTGATCTTTTCCTCTAGTCCATGATAGATGGAGCAGAAGTGGAAGAAACTTTCTTACATATACTACAGATTATACATAAATTGAAGAAGAGAGAAAATTTTTTCATATTATGTAAGAGAAGAAGAAAGTGGAGTGTGAGTAAACAATATAATTTTATAGGCACATAGTAAAGGAAATCTTCTTAAAAAATTGAGTTGTTGGCGCTTTCCACTAATTAATGCTTGTCTTCTAGACAACATGGTACAAATAATGAAAAAAATTAATTAAAAAAACTGGTAGTACCTCTGTGCATACTTTTGACACTGTTTTGGCTGCGAGCATGGCAGATGTTTGGCGAGAAGCACTTTGTATCGGAGATTTCACTCAGGAGAAACACTTTATACTACTATACTTCACTATTTGATGCGAGAGGAGAAAGCAATTTATCTTCTCTGGTGCACTTATTCACTATCACTGCACGCGTTCTTGTTGTGTGTGTGTGTGTGTGTGGTGTGTGTGTGTGTGTGTTGGAAGTGCTGAGGGTCGGGACCTCTGCCTTTCGCGGGCAAGTGCTCTACCATCTGAGCTACCCAAGCACGACTCACGCCCCCTCCACACAGCTTTACTTCTGCCAGTATCTCGTCTCCTACCTTCCAAACTTTACAGAAGCTCTCCTGCGAACCCTGCAGAACCAGGACTCCTGAAAGAAAGGATATTGCGGAGACATGGCTTAGCCACAGCCTGGGGATGTTTCCAGAATGAGATTTTCACTCAGCAGCTGAGTGTGCGCTGATGTGAAACTTCCTGGCAGGAGAGCTTCTGTAAAGTTTGGAAGGTAGGAGACGAGGTACTGGCAGAAGTAGAGCTGTGAGGACGGGGCGTGAGTCGTGGTTGGGTAACTCAGTTGGTAGAGCACTTGCCCGCGAAAGGCAAACGTCCCGACCCTCAGTTGGGGCAGTGACTGGACTAGGGACGTTCGTGTTTGTGGACCGACAACCGTAGCACTGCCCGACAACCGACGAACGGTAACAGCGCAATCCCGCGGCCAATCGTAGCGCACGCCGCCAGGTTTCCATAAATTCAAAATGGTGCGTTGTCGACCTACACAACATTAGGAATTTTACTTGCTACTGGCATCAGCTATCCAAGGTTAAAATTTCCTGACACAGTTTTTTCTCCACACTGTGTTGTTAAAACATTATTCGTGAATGACAGAAAATTTGTGTATGGCTTCATTGTTGCTCAAATGGAACTGTATGGGTCCAGAGTCCTTCCTCAATCCGACATCTGTGATGGATATATTCAGATGGAAGTGATGAATGAAAGTTCTTACTGAGGCCGGGACTCGAACTCAGGTCTCCTGTATCATCAGGCAGAGGGGCTAACCACTGCGACATCTTGGGACAGTGGCTTTGTGTAACTACATGGATGACCCAGGCACGTCTACCTCCTCGGTCCAAATCCTCATTCACGGTCAGCCCACTTTGTGTTTCCCGTAAATTGGAACAGCATTGCGGAAGCTCACCAACCGTGTTGGAGTAGCAGCTCAGCCCTGCCTGCAACCCACTGCTAACTCGGCTCAGGCGTCAGTGGGAGGACGAAGGCTTGCACCTGTGCAAAGTGCGATGCTCCTGCCCTTTCATTTGCCATTAAACTTGACCGTGTAGCGCCAGACTTCTGAACGGAACCAAACGCCTGGAACGACTTACGGCACTACACTACTGGCCATTAAAATCGCTACACCAAGAAGAAATGCAGATTATAAACGGTTATTCATTGGACAAATATATTATACCAGAACTGACATGTGATTACATTTTCGCGCAATTTGGGTGCATAGATCCTGAGAAATCTGTACCCAGAACAACCACCTCTGGCCGTAATAACTGCCTCTACACGCCTGGGCATTGAGTCAAACACAGCTCGGATGGCGTGTACAGGTACAGCTGCCCATGCGGCTTTAACACGACACCACATTTCATTATGAGTAATGACTGGAGTATTGTGACGAGCCAGTTGCTCGGCCACCATTGACCAGACGTTTTCAGTTGGTGAGAGGTCTGGAGAATGTTATGGCCAGGGCAGCAGTCGAACGTTTTCTGCATCCAGAAAGGCCCGTACAGGACATGCAACATGCAGTAGTCCATTATCCCGCTGAAATGTAAAGTTTCGCAGGGATCGAATGAGGGGTAGAGCCACGCGTCGTAACACGTCTGAAAGTAACATCCACTGCTCAAAATGCCGTCAATGCGAACAAGAGGTGACCGAGACGTGTAACCGATGGCACCCCATACCATCACGCCAGGTGATACGCCAGTATGGCGATAACGAATACACGCTTCCAATGTGCGTTCACTGCGATGTCGCCAAACACGGATGCGACCATCATGATGTGTAAACAGAATCTGTATTGATCCGAAAAAATGACGTTTTGCCACTTGTGCACCCAGGTTCGTCGTCGAGTACACCATCGCAGGCGCTCCAGTCTGTGATACAGCGTCAAGGGTAACCACAGCCACGGTCTCAGAGCTGATAGTCCGTGCTGCTGCAAACGTCGTCGAACTGTTCGTGCAGATGGTTGTTGCCTTGCAAACGTCCCCATCTGTTGATTCAGGGATCGAGACGTGGCTGCACGATCCGTTACAGCCGTGCGGATAAGATGCCTGACATCTGGACTGCTAGTGATACGAGGCCGTTGGGATGCAGCACGGCGTTCCATATTACCCTCCTGAACTCACCGATTCCATATTCTGCTAACAGCCATTGGATCTCGACCGACGCGAGCAGCAATGTCGCGATACGATAAACCGCAATCGCGATAGGCTACAATCCGACCTTTATCAAAGTTGGAAACATTATGGTACGCATTTCTCCTCCTTACACGAGGCATCACAACAACGTTTCACCACGCAACGCCGGTCAACTGCTGTTTGTGTATGAGAAATCGGTTGGAAACTTTCCTCGTGTGAGCACGTTGTAGGCGTCGCCACCGGCGCCAACGTTGTGTGAAATCGTAAGTAATAACACTTCCACAAAATATCGCGAAGTGAACTGTTTGATAATCTATAACTAACAAAACTGTACGATTATAGATCCCACTGATGTCTTAGAAAAGGAGAATGCGAAACGCGTGTAGGATTAATAAAATAACTAGCAGCATGAAAAGGCAGTTTGATTTGCAAAACAAGAATTTGTATTCAGAATGAGATTTTCACTCTGCAGCGGAGTGTGCGCCGATATGAATTTATATGCTTGATGCGGAGGATGGCCATACAAACAAACTTGTTTCTAAGTAGTGTTTCCCGAAAAGAACATCTTCCCTTCAGGAATTCCCATTAGAGTTCCCGAAGCGTCTCCTTAGCAATTACGTGCTTTTTTTTTTTATCTGCCGGTGACAAATCTAGCAGCCTTCCTCTGAATTGCTTCGATGTTTTCAATATACAGAATAACATTGCAGGAAACACTGAAAAATACTGTAATGTCTATAAAGTCTCATATATTTGGTTTGTAATTTGCTGAAGGCACAAGGACAATGTGTAGCTTCACCGAGAGCACATTTCCATAAACGAAGTGAACAGAGTGCTTTGAGTGGCACAGCAAAACTGGGTGGAAAAGTGATCGATTACCCTTCGTTGTGTTGAAGACACAATGCTGACAGCTGTGGCTATAAATCATACGTCTTGAATACAACATATTCTTTTGCAGTCTGTTACCAATCGCTTAACATTATACTGGCTGTCACTGCACTGACATCACACGCTGTTTAACTGGGAAGTCACTGTGCCAATTACGAATGGTATAAGTAGTGGCCCAATAGCAGTAGTGTTCGATATGCAGCGATGCTGTCTGCTTGTCGATGATGTCATTGCAGGAGTTAGATTTGCTTCTTAGAATTTCTCGTGTCAACTTGTTTTACGTTTCATGCTTCCTTCCATAGACATTACTAACACTGTAAATTGGGTGTACGTTAGTATACATTGTGACGCAGGTAGTGTAGATTCACTTTGCACGGAATGACAAGACGACGTTAATTCATATTTCAGAACCAAGTAATTATTCAATAAGATAAATAAAACGAAAACTGGAGAGAATTTCACTGGAAATATTTATACTGAAGACCCTGGCCAATATTGTGTAGGGTCCTCGCGAGCACGCAGAAGTGCCGCAAGACGATGTGGCACGGCCATGCCTCATTTCTCAAGTAGTGCTGGACGGAATTGACGCGATAAATTCGTCAGGCCTGTACATAAATCAGTTAGAGTACGAAGCGGTGGAGATCTCTTCTGAGCAGCACGTTGCAGGACATCCCAGATATGCTCAACAATGTTCATGTCTGGGGAGTTTGGTGGCCATCGGAAGTGTTTAAACTCAGAAGAGTGTTCCCGGAGTGACTGTGTAGCAGTTGTGAACGGGTGGGGTGTTGCATTGTCCTGCTGGAATTGCCCAAGTCCGCCTGAATACGCAATGGACACGAATGGATGCAGGTGATGAGACAGGATGCTTATGTAAATGTCAGGTGCCATGCTCGTATCTAGACAGTCGTATCAGGGGTCCCATATCACTCCAACTGTACACGCCCCCACACCATCACAGAGCCTCCACCAGCTTGCGCAGTCCCCTGCTGACATGCAGGGTCCATGGACTCGTGAGGTTGTCTCCATACCCGTACACGTCCATCCGTTCGGTACAGTTTGAAACGAGACTCGTCCGACCAGGTAACATGTCTCCAGTCATCAACAGTCCGGGGTCGGTGTTGGCGGTCCCTGGCGAGGCGTAAAGCTTGGTGTCGTGCAGTCATCAAGCGTACACGTGGTGGTCTTCGGCTACGAAAGCCCATATCGATGATGTTTCGTCGAACGGTTCGCACCACACTGACGCTTGTCGATGGCGCAGCATTGAAATCTGCAGCAATTTGCGAAAGAGTTGCAGAGATGTCAATTCTGTTGCACTCGAAAACTTTTCGTCGATTATTACGAACTGCTGCCTAAGCTATTTTGAATATGCTTACTGTGTTCATCCTTGGTCTTCTGCTACAATTTCTGCTTCACACACACACAAAAAATGGTTCAAATGGCTCTGAGCACTGTGGGACTTAACATCTATGGTCATCAGTCCCCTAGAACTTAGAACTACTTAAACCTAACTAACCTAAGGACATCACACAACAACCAGCCCTCACGAGGCAGAGAAAATCCCTGACCCCGCCGGCAATTGAACCCGGGCGCGGGAAGCGAGAACGCTACCGCACGACCACGTGCTGCGGACACTTCACACACACATACATTCATCCTTTACAAGCTCACAATTGTTCGATGACTGACTGTGTGTCCTATGGATTGATGACTTTTGTAATCCGGCCAAACGAGGTGGCGTACGATCCGTATGCGGGAGCACAATGGTTCAAATCCACGACCGACCATCCTCACTCATTAAGGTATTCCATCATTTCCCCCCCAAATCGCTTCAGGCAAATGCCGGGATGGTTCCTATGAAAGGGCACAGCCGACTTCGTTTCACATCCTCTCCTATTCCGAGTTCATGCTCGGTCTGTAATGACCTCGTTGCCGACATGGCGTTAATCTCTCCTTCCCTCCCCCCCTCCCACCCTCCTTTCTTGTAGTTGAGTTACGCCATAAATTTCTCCCACCCTCCCCGTCTCCCCCAATTCTGTTCAGAACCACCTCGTTAATAGCGTGATCTTCCCATATAATCGTCGCCATTCTTCCATGGCGCAACATTTCAAAAACCCTCTCTTCTATTCTGTTCGCAAATAGCGAAATTTTGGGTGTGGAGTTTGGGTTCGCTCTGTGTTCGTAAATAAGCGGACGTTAGCAGACGCCGTAGCTGTTTTAGGGGAGCCGGCGTCGTGATGCAAACTCGTTTTTACGAAATACGCACGCATCTGCATCTGGAAGTGCACTTGATGCAAAGATTGGCAACTTGTTATCAGACAGAGATAAAAGTGTCACGAGCGTAAATCGGGAAATGATAAGATACCGTCCGACAAGACTGTCGCCTGTGTGTCACTGCAGCCATTTAAGGTTAAAACTAAGACACAAATCTCGCTTAGGCTCTTAAATTTGCTTCTCATTTGCAAAACTTTCACGTCGGTGGTCGAAAGGTAATTTCGTAAAGCGGCACTGCATAAAACGAATCTGCAATAAAAATCTGCAAAAATATCTTCTTTGAAGAGATTATTTCTGAGCTCTGTTGCGTAAAAAGCATTTGCAGGCATAGGTAGCAGAGTGCATGCAGTACGAATGTGTGTAATTCTGGGGCCGCTACATTGAATCAAGCTAATAGCGTGTTTATTTTACGAATGATTAAACATCACATTTATTAACAAATAGAAATGCAGATAATAAATATGGGCCGTGCGGGATTAGCCGAGCGGTCTAAGGCGCTGTAGTCATGGACTGTGCAGCTGGTCCCGGCGGAGGTTAGAGTCCTCCCTCGGGCATGTGGGCATGTGTGTGTGTGTGTGTCTTTGTCCTTGTCCTTGTCCTTAGGATAATTTAGGTTAAGTAGTGTGTAAGCTTAGGGACTGATGACCTTAGCAGTTAAGTCCCGTAAGATTTCACACACATTAATAAATATGGAATCATAATTTCTTAAGAAAAATGACATCTGCTTTTATTCTTAATTACCGGTCGAACGCCAATAAATTAAGATGCGGTACAGAAGTGCGAAAGGACATACTGTTCAATGAAAATAAGTATTACGTACTGAATAACGGTGGCCAATCTGCAGAAGTAAAATAGCATTACTTATATCGCTGAATGACTAAAACGCTCTCCCCAATCCAACTTTAGGTTATCTATCTGACGGCTTTGAGTGGTAGCCAAAATTTGATTTTCAGTACTTTTCATCTAATTATAAACGAAGTTTCAAAATATAAAATGCTTTCATCATGTACTTATTAAGAGGTATTACATTACGTTAACGATTTAACACAATAACAATAATACAGACAGCACAGTGTTATGCATTGTTTAAAAATAGGATGAGGTAGAACAATTTCGGTAATTTCGGACGAATGCTACTGTAAGTGGAAACGTATTGAAGATAGAAATAATTTAAATTATCGCACATCTTCTTTGATGTTCAGAGAATATATAACACTAATATCACGCCATTACAAATGTTGCTTTAAACACAAGAATAGGTTACAGAACGGAGCAAAACTTCTCGAAAATGTGCCGCAGTAGGTACAATTGTTATCAAGACTTCATACAATTCTGAAATTTGACATCTTCGACATAAAAAATGACTATGGTACCAGAAATTACAAATTTGGCAGCGAACCCTATCACACTTTGCCAATGATTCCTCACTATAATAATTCAAGAAACAAATTCCACAACTATTCTCGGTTTTACTGGCGATTTGAAGCTTTAAATACGTCTTTAATCATTACGCATAGACCTACATTTGTTTGTTCTTGTTGATTGTGTTTCTTTCTTCGTTCGTGTTAAAAAGATTTCTCTTGTTGCGAAGGTTTTCGAGCTTTTCATTTTAATTGAGTCGAATTGATGTGCATCTTTTCCTTTTCCGAGACTATACTTATTTTCTGTGGAGTTGGCAAAATGTCGTTGACAGTTATCGTGCAGAGAAATGGTACTGGGTGCTGGTGTTACGGATTTCCCGCGCTCTTCAAGTTACGTCTCTCAAAGTTAAGCATTACTGTGGTGGGTGCTGAAGAAGCAGGAGCCTCGAATAACGATGAATAACACGCACCTGTTAGAGTTTTACCCTTTTCCAGATAGTCGATGAAGATTATCCCTTGCGAATTCCAAAAGGCTGTCGCCGTAACGTTTCCGGCCGAAGGAATGGCCTTCGCCTTTTTTGGTGCAGATTCTCCCTTGCTAGCCCATTGTTTAGATTGTTGTTTGGTGTCAGGGACTGCAGTAATGTATCCCTGTTTCATCCACAGTGACAAAAAGACGCTTAAAGTCATGCGGATTCTTCCTGGACAGCTGCAAACCATCCGTGCAACACTTAGCGAGATTCCGTTTTTGGTCAAGCGTGAGCAATGGCGGAACCCATCTTGCGGATAGCTGTCTCATGTCCAAATGTTTGTGCAAAGTATTATGTACCCGTTCATTCGAGACGCCCACAGCACTCGCAATCCCACGCACCTTCACTCTTCCGCCATCCGTCACCACATCACGGATTTTATGGATGATTTCTGGAGTCGTGGCCTCCACAGGGCGTCCAGAAAGCTCAGCATCACTTGTGCCCATACGGACACTCCGAAAAATTTTGAAACCACTTGTAAACTGTTCTACCCGAAGGTACAGAGTCGCCATAATGTTTGTCAAGCTTCTCTTTAGTCTCCTGAGGCGTTTTGCCTTTTATAATGCAGTGTTTAATCACCACACGAAATTTCTTTCGTCCATATTTTGACAATCACTAGACTTCCTTGATTCACACGAATGCCAAACACAAAGAAGTAGACCAATATGGCTGGAAGTTGGTGTGCGTTCTAAGTAAACGTGACCTCGCTACTCGCCGGTGGTGCCATCTCTCAGACTTTGCACGGACTTTCCAAACGCCTCTCATATGCTCACAGATGCTTGTTACATCACAAAACCACGTTACACAATCGTACATCTGTTTACATATGCTGCAAATATTCCCTTCTTAAATATTTTAGCGACGACCGACTTTTTATAATGGATTTTTATCCACTTGACATCTTGTGCGTGAGATTCTGTGTGAAATGAACATGTTTTACAACAAAAACGATTTTAATGCATGAAGATTACAGCGAAGTCTCTTTAAACCAGTTGCCTTAGAGAACTATTATAAGAGATCTTGACTGTTGGTTTTTTTACCATAGGTTTCTGTTTCCCGCTATTCTATTGAGTACCTCCTCATTAGTTAGAGCCTGCATTATCTACCCATCTAGTTTCTCCATTCCTCTTTGGCACCGAATTTCAAAAGCGTCTCTTTTCTGTTCGCGTGTGAAATCGCAGCAATACCGAAACTTATGGTGTGGAGTGATAGAAACTCGTTGTACGAAATACGGACGCATCTGCATGTGGAAGTCCAAAGATGCAAAGATTGGGAGCAGACAGAGAGAAACGTGTCACGAGCGTAAATCGGGAAATAAGGTACCGTTTGATAAGGCTGTCGGCTGTGTGTCACTGGAATCACTCACATTCTCAGATCTGGGAGCCATTTAAGGTTAAAACCGGGACAAATATCTCGCATGGGCTCTGCGGTTTCGTTCGTATGTACACAATTGGAGCGCCACTGACAATTTTTCCTACAGCACTTCAAAAAATGTCTCCCTTGAAGGTTAGACGATCTCTAGGCGTTGCTGAGTAAAAAGCATTTGCAGTCGTCGGCAGCTGAGTGGAGTAGTAGAGATGCTACAGCAAATTTCGGTAATTGCCTATTTATTTTCAAGTTTAAATAAACTCCGCATTTATTAACAAACACGAATTCACGTATTTATTAAGAAAATACGTACTTTTATTTTTAGGTATTGGTTGAACGAAGATAAATTAAGATGTTGTAGGCAAGTGCGAAATGCCCTACTGTTACATTAAAAAATGTATTAAGTAAGTGTTCTATCACCAGACGTAAAACACTGCTGTCTGTATTACTAAGTGGCCAAAGCTCTCTCTGTTTCATCTGCAGGTTGCCTTCCTAAAGACTTCCAGGGGCAACAAAACTTCGATTTTCAGTATTTTCTCAGCTAATTATGGACAACATTGAAGAATAGAAAATACTTTCATGATCTGTTAAGAGGTTCAATCTAACATTAAAAATTTAACCCAGTTACGTCAGGTACTGCAGTTAGAAACACTGTAGAGCTCTTGAGACAGTACAACTAGAAGCGCGCAAATTCCCCACGTTATGTTCATCGAGCGTTTGAGAACGGTAACACCAGCGACTTCCAACAAATTTCGCATACAATTGCACCTTTAGGAAACTTGGCCTCGCTGACACCGCACACAAAATAATTGGAGGGGCAAAAAGTTTATCGCCTACTACATTTTCACTTTTCGTGCAGAAAAACTACAGCGTCGTAGATGCCGTTTTAATTCATTGCTTCTTTACGACGAAATCTCTTTGCAACACAGCATCCACATATAGTTTCACCAACATGCGACATAATCGCGTGTACAAACAGTGATCCAATACTGTAAAATCCGTTTTTATTCCAGTCTCTGATCACAAATGAAATCTTTATAGACGATGACCGGTTTCAGTCTGTAATGACAATCTTCAAATCTTTTTTACACCATGTCTGAAGATAGTCATTACAGACTGAAGCTGGTCATCGTCGATAAAGATTTCATTTGTGATCAGAGACTGGAATAAAAAGCATCCACATGTCGTGCTGAATGCTCCTGCAAAATTATATTACTGTACTGCAGATCGTACAAAAGATACGGCGTCATTAACGTGGAGATGTCTGAAAAACTAGCTTCTGTCGAAAAGGAACGTGTTCGGGCATAGTTTTTAGGCGCTTAGCGTCAGATATTTTAGACATTAAGTTACGTGTAAAGTAATCAACTTAGAAGTTGTTTTAAACCGGGGGTTCGATTCTTTAATCATTCTTAAGAGAGGGACGGAGCGGTCGCTGACACATTCTGTCCGACGTCCCGAATTTTTTCACCAACTTGTAATTTACTGCGAATTCTGACGCTTACACGGGATAGATAATTACAAATAAAGTGTTGACAAGAATAAAACTAAAGTTTCACTATTGATTAACAATTGTAAGCGTTAACTAGCTGTATATGGCCAAGGTTTGCTGTCGCTCAGTCACCTCAAACGGAAAAAAAAGAAAAGAGAAGGCACACGTTTCTAAGAACGGGGAATGGAGGTACATCTTAATATCCTTCCCTCCTCTGTCCCATTCTTTGTCTACCTCAAACTCCTTTTTTGTCCGTCTACTACTACTCCTTCGCCCTCCCCATCATCTTCTCCCCTCTTTCTGTAGCCATCGCTCTCTCTCTCTCTGGCTCTCTCTCTCTCTCTCTCTCTCTCTCTCTCTCTCTCTCGCTGGCTCGCTCTCGCGCTCTCTCTCACTCTCTCTCTCACTCTCTCTCGCTCTCGCTCTCGCTCTCGCTCTCGCTCTCGCTCTCGCTCTCGCTCTCGCTCTCGCTCTCGCTGGCTCGCTCTCGCTCTCGCTGGCTCGCTCTCTCTCTCGCTGGCTCGCTCTCTCTCTCGCTGGCTCTCTCTCTCTCGCTGGCTCTCTCTATCTCTATCTATCTATCTATCTATCTCTCTATCTATCTCTCTATCTATCTATCTATCTCTCTATCTATCTGTCTGTCTATCTCTCTATCTGTCTGTCTATCTCTCTATCTGTCTGTCTATCTCTCTATCTGTCTGTCTATCTCTCTATCTGTCTGTCTATCTCTCTATCTGTCTGTCTATCTCTCTATCTGTCTGTCTATCTCTCTATCTGTCTGTCTATCTCTCTATCTGTCTATCTATCTCTCTATCTGTCTATCTATCTCTCTATCTGTCTATCTCTCTATCTATCTGTCTATCTCTCTATCTATCTCTCTATCTATCTGTCTATCTATCTCTCTATCTATCTGTCTATCTATCTGTCTATCTCTCTATCTATCTGTCTATCTCTCTATCTATCTGTCTATCTCTCTATCTATCTGTCTATCTCTCTATCTATCTGTCTATCTCTCTATCTATCTATCTCTCTATCTATCTGTCTGTCTATCTCTCTATCTCTCTATCTGTCTATCTCTCTATCTGTCTATCTCTCTATCTGTCTATCTCTCTATCTGTCTATCTCTCTATCTGTCTATCTCTCTATCTGTCTATCTCTCTATCTGTCTATCTCTCTATCTGTCTATCTCTCTATCTGTCTATCTCTCTATCTGTCTATCTCTCTATCTGTCTATCTCTCTATCTGTCTATCTCTCTATCTGTCTATCTCTCTATCTGTCTATCTGTCTATCTGTCTATCTGTCTATCTCTCTATCTGTCTATCTCTCTATCTGTCTATCTGTCTATCTCTCTATCTGTCTATCTCTCTATCTGTCTATCTCTCTATCTGTCTATCTCTCTATCTGTCTATCTCTCTATCTGTCTATCTCTCTATCTGTCTATCTCTCTATCTGTCTATCTATCTATCTGTCTATCTATCTATCTGTCTATCTATCTATCTGTCTATCTATCTATCTATCTCTCAATCTCTCAACATGGTCACTGTGGCGACAAACACATTTCTGGCAAAGAGGGACCCGTTTGATGATACCTTCTCACAGGAACAATAGTCACCAACCTGGGGCTAAGTACCCCTGAGGGGGGGGGGGGGGGGGATGATACCGTCTCACAGGGGCAATAGTTACCAACCTGGGGCTAAGTACCCCTGAGGGGGGGGGGGGATGATACCGTCTCACAGGGGCAATAGTTACCAACCTGGGGCTAATTACCCCTGAGGGGAAAAACGAAATTTTCCGAGGCATAAAAACTAAACGATTCGCTTCTGTTTCAGTCACGAAACTAAATTATTTTCAAAAGACCAATACTCACTGTTTTGTAAGACTCTAATATCGATCAAACACAGTGATTCACTAATAAACGCTAATGTTTTAATATGTTATTCTGCAAGTAAAACTAAAAATAATTTCATATAAACATAGATATTTAACTACGGAGCTACGGCTAATAAGGTATTTTGCCCGAAATTTAGCAACTTCGCTAATACGAAACCATCACAAAACTGTAAGAGGTTAAAGTAAAGCACCATTTCCAGTTATTTTGTTCTTACTGATCTGGCGAATCTAATAAAACATGGGCCGTAACAGCCGGCCTGTGTGCCGAGCGGTTCTAGCTAGGCACTTCAGTCTGCAACCGCGCGACAGCTACGGTCGCAGGTTCCAATCCTGCCTCTGGCATGGATGTGTGTGATGTCCTCACGTTAGTTAGGTTTAAGTAGTTCTATGTTCTAGGGGACTGATGTCTCAGAAGTCAAGTCCCACAGTACTCAGAGCCATTGGAACCATTTTTTGTGCCGTAACATAACCGTATACAGTAGTACTCGCACTTCAACTCTAAACATGTGGTCAAGAGAGCTGTGGTCGCAAAAATACCCTCACCGACAGGGTCCAGAGGCGGGTGTCAGGCCACGTTAGTGGAAATCCGTTCGAGACCCAATAGGAATTGCTGTCGCCACTGAATGCAAGTCCAACTCAAACTGTTTCCGAGCAGACAGTGAAAAGGGAAGTTAGACATTCGACATTTCTAGTACGGTAGCGGAAGGCAGTTGCCCACAGTGGGGCACACCAAGCTGTACGCCTCCAGTGGACCGAGCTGCGCGGAGACTGGACAATGGCTGACTGGGGGTCAAGTGACCCGAGGTGTCGGACGCAGTTGTTCAATCCCAATTCTGTGGAGGGTGGTGTTGTAAATGGAGGCGGTGCTGTCATCTTCTGTGGCTTTTTTTCATACCGTGAGTTTACAACCATACCGCTACTGTTCTAATTTAGTATGCTTTTACCTAAATAACAGAAAATCTGGGCTCTATGTTGCCACGTATAACCCTCTTACTAAATTCAGTTTAGTTTTCAAATACACTAAGTTATGGGAAGATAGGCCTATTACCCTTTCTACAGGTTTTGACCGTATGTTGTGTCCAATGCATAAATAAATCAGATATTCAATTCTCTTCCCAAGATCGAAAGAAATGCAGTATGAATATTACGTTACTGTAGCTAGGACAACTCAGATCCAAGTTCATTTAACGGTTTTAAACGTGTACCAATGGTCGCCAGCCTATGCAGGCAATGAAACACTGTTGGTGGTGGTGGTGGTGGTGGTGGTGGTGGTGGTGGTGGTCTTCTTCAGTCCAAAGACTGGTTTGATGCAGCTCTCCACGCTATTCTATCCTGTGCAAGCTTCTTCATCTCCCAGTACCTACTGCAACCTACATCCTTCTGAATCTGTTTAGTGTAGTCATCTCTTGGTCTCCCTATACGATTTTTACCCTCCACGCTGCCCTCCAATACTAAATTGGTGATTCCTCGATGCCTCAGAACATGTCCTACCAACCGATACCTTCTTCTGGTCAAGTTGTGCCACAATCTTCTCTTCTCCCCAATCCTATTCAGTACCCCCTCATTACTTATGTGATCTACCCATGTAATCTTTAGCAGTCTGCTGTAGCACCACATTTCGAAAGCTTCTATTCTCTTCTTGTCCAAACTATTCATTGTCCACATATCACTTCCATGCACGGGTAGAGTCAATACGAATACTTTCAGAAACGACTTTCTGACACTTAAATCTATATTCGATGTTAACAAATTTCTCTTCTTCTGAAATGATTTACTTGCCATTGCCAGTCTACATTTTATATCCTCTCTATTTCGACCATCATCAGTTATTTTGCTCCCCAAATAGCAAAACTCCGTTAAAGTGTCTCATTTCCTAATTTAATTCCCTCAGTATCACCCGACTTAATTCGACTACATTCCATTATCATCGTTTTGCTTTTGTTGATGTTCATCTTATACCCTCCTTTCAAGACACTGTCCATTCCGTTCAACTGCTCTGCCAGGTCCTTTGCTGTCTCTGACAGAATTACAATGTCATCAGCGAACCTCAAAGTTTTTACTTCTTCTCCATGGATTTTATTTCTTACTCCGAATTTTTCTTTTGTTTGCTTCACGGCTTGCTCAATATACAGATTGAATAACATCGGGGAGAGGCTACAACCCTGTCTCACTCCTTTCCAACCACTTCTTCCCTTTCATATCCCTCGACTCTTAGAACTGCCGTCTACTTCTGTAGAAATTGTAAATAGCCTTTCGCTCGTTGTATTTTACATCTGCCACCTTTAGAATTTGAAAGAGAGTATTCCAGTCAACATTGTCAAAAGCTTTCTCTAAGTCTACAAATGCTAGAAACGTAGGTTTGTCTTTTCTTAATCTAGCTTCTAAGATAACTCGTAAGGTCAGTATTGCCTCACGTGTTCCAACATTCCTACGGAATCCAAACTGATCTTCCCTGAGGTCGGCTTCTACCAGTTTTTCCATTCGACTGTAAAGAATTCGTGTTAGTATTTTGCAGCCGTGGCTTATTAAACTGATAGTTAGGTAATTCACATCTGTCAACACCTGCTTTCTTTGGGATTGGAATTATTATATTCTTCTTGAAGTCTGCTGGTATTTCGCCTGTGTCATACATCGTGCTCACCAGATGGTAGAGTTTTGTCAGGACTGGCTCTCCCTAGGCCGTCAGCAGTTCTAATGGAATGTTGTCTACTCCGGGGGCCTTGTTTCGACTCAGGTCTTTCAGTGCTCTGTCAAACTCTTGACGCAGTATTGTATCTCCCATTTCATCTTCAACTACATCCTCTTCGATTTCCATAACATTGTCGTCAAGTACATCGTCCTTCCACCTTTCTGCTTTCCCTTCTTTGCTTAGAACTGGGTTTCCGTCTGAGCTCTTCATATTCATACAAGTGGTTCTCTTATCTCCAAAGGTCTCTTTAATTTTCCTGTAGGCAGTATCTATCTTACCCCTAGTGAGATAAGCCTCTACATCCTTAGATTTGTCCTCTAGCCATCCCTGCTTAGCCATTTTGCACTTCCTGTCGATATCATTTTTGAGAAGTTTGTATTCCTTTTTGTGTGCTTCATTTCCTGCATTTTTATATTTTCTCCTTTCATCAATTAAATTCAATATTTCTTCTGTTACCCAAGGACTTCTGTTCGCCCTCGTCATTTTACCTAATTGATCGTATGCTGCCTTCACTACTTCATCCCCCATTTTTCTTCTACTTTATTTCTTTCCCCCATTCTTGTCAATTTTTCCCTAAAGCTTTCCCTGAAACTCTGTACAACCGCTGGTTTATTCAGATTATCGAGGTCCCATCGCCTTCAATTCCAATATTTGCAGTTTCTTCAGTTTTAATCTGTAGTTCATAACCAATAGATAGTGGTCAGAGTCCACATCTGCCCCTGTAAATGTCTTAAAATTTAAAACCTGGTTCCTAAATCTCTGTCTTACCATTATATAATCTGATACCTTTTAGTATCTCCAGGATTCTTCCATGCATACAACCTCCTTTCATGATTCTTGAACCAAGTGTTAGCTATGATTAAGTTATGCTCTGTGCAAAATTCTACCAGGCGGCTTCCTCTTTCATGTCTTACCCCCAATCCATATTCACCTACTATGTTTCCTTCTCTCCCTTTTCCTACTCTCGAATTCCAGTCACCCATGACTATTAAATTTTCGTCTCCCTTCACTGTCTGAATAATTTCTTTTATTTCATCATACATTTCTTCAATTTCTTCGTCATCTGCAGAGCTAGTTGGCATATAAACTTGTACTACTGTAGTAGGTGTGGGCTTCGTATCTATCTTGGCCACAATAATGCATTCACTATGCTGTTTGTAGTAGCTTACCCGCATTCCTATTTTCCTATTCATTATTAAACCTACTCCTGCATTACCCCTACTTGATTTTGTGTTTATAACCCTGTAGTCACCTGACCAGAAGTCTTGTTCCTCCTGACACCGAACTTCACTGATTCCCACTATATCTAATATTAACCTATCCATTTCCCTTTTTAAATTTTCTAACCTACCTGCCCGATTAAGGGATCTGATATTCCACGCTCCGATCCGTAGAACGCCAGTTTTCTTTCTCCTGATAACGACATCCTCTTGAGTAGTCCCCGCCCGGAGATCCGAATGGTAGACTATTTTACCTCCGGAATATTTTACCCAAGAGGACGCCATCATCATTTAACCATACAGTAAAGCTGCATGTCCTCGGGAAAAATTACGGCCGTAGTTTCCCCTTGCTTTCAGCCGTTCGCAGTACCAGCACAGCAAGGCCGTTTTGGTTATTGTTACAAGGCCAGATCAGTCAATCATCCAGACTGTTGCCCCTGCAACTACTGAAGAGGCTGCTGCCCCTCTTCAGGAACCACACGTTTGTCTGGCCTCTCAACAGATACCCCTCCGTTGTGGTTGCACCTACGGTACGGCTATCTGTATAACAGAGGCACACAAGCCTCCTCACCAACACAAAGGTCCATGGTCCATGGTTCGTGGGGGGGGGGGGGGGGGGTGGGTTTACTTTACATAAAGAAAATACAGCACCAAAATGCTAAAATTGTAAAGCAAAAAATTATAAAACTCTGATAAACCATAAACAAATAGTGTTGTAAGTTGGGCAAACTCCGTCAGGTTCCTGTCAACATGGGCCAAGGTGTTTATTCCCGCAGTTTCGTTGAGCGATGAGTGTGCTTCGCCATTCCCATGTTCGAAGTTCAGGAGAGTCGTGTTCACAGGAATGCAGGGACGCTTCCGTAGTTCGATGAGCACTCGTCAATCGAGTCGTACCTCGATTTCAATCACCGGAATAAATTTGGGAGGAAACGATGTAGCTGCGCTAAGTATTCTCCGCGACTCACTTCGTAGCGATGTGCGCATTGCAGATGTAGACGCAGAGGTAAGCAATTCCCTCCGTGTGGCACGTTATATGATACAGCAGTAGGTGTGGCTACGTTTCAGACCCGGCGTGATGCGATACAGTTGTATCTGTTTGCGGGCCGTCTGTTTTCGTTTCGAGAGTCGCCCATCTGCTCTGGCTGTGATTGCAGACGCCGCCTGTAGACAGTTCGGAGGCGAGAGAGGGGGCCGATGTGCAGGTAGTACCGTAGCTCATTCCACACGGCGGAGCAGGCACGAGCGTGTGCTGTGTATTGGCAGCAGAATGGTGTGGCGCAGACATCGAGCTGGTAAGACTGGCACACAGCCGTGGTTCCTACTATCGAAACGTTTTCATGCACGCGCGAGTTGGAGAAGAAGAACGCCAGGCCCCACTGCAGAGTCGCTGTCACCATCATCTTCGTCGTTATTATTATCGCCGTCGTCGTTATTATTATTATTATTATTATTATTATTATTATTATTATTATTATTATTATCATTGTCGCCGTCGTCACTATTGTCGCCGTCGTCACTATTGTCGCCGTCGTCACTATTGTCGCCGTCGTCACTATTGTCGCCGTCGTCACTATTGTCGCCGTCGTCACTATTGTCGCCGTCGTCACTATTGTCGCCGTCGTCACTATTGTCGCCGTCGTCACTATTGTCGCCGTCGTCACTATTGTCGCCGTCGTCACTATTGTCGCCGTCGTCACTATTGTCGCCGTCGTCACTATTGTCGCCGTCGTCACTATTGTCGCCGTCGTCACTATTGTCGCCGTCGTCACTATTGTCGCCGTCGTCACTATTGTCGCCGTCGTCACTATTGTCGCCGTCGTCACTATTGTCGCCGTCGTCACTATTGTCGCCGTCGTCACTATTGTCGCCGTCGTCACTATTGTCGCCGTCGTCACTATTGTCGCCGTCGTCACTATTGTCGCCGTCGTCACTATTGTCGCCGTCGTCACTATTGTCGCCGTCGTCACTATTGTCGCCGTCGTCACTATTGTCGCCGTCGTCACTATTGTCGCCGTCGTCACTATTGTCGCCGTCGTCACTATTGTCGCCGTCGTCACTATTGTCGCCGTCGTCACTATTGTCGCCGTCGTCACTATTGTCGCCGTCGTCGTCGTCGTTGTCGTTGTCACTATTGTCGTTCTTGTCGTCGTCGTCGTTGTCACTATCGTCGTCGTCACTATCGTCGTTGTCACTATTGTCGTTCTTGTCGTCGTCGTCGTTGTCACTATTGTCGTTCTTGTCGTCGTCGTCGTTGTCACTATTGTCGTTCTTGTCGTCGTTGTCACTATCGTCGTCACTATTGCCGTCGTCGTCGTCACTATTGTCGTTGTCGTCATACGATGTTTTGCTTCTTTGGCAGGTTCCTCATACAACTGCTGTCACCATCTGACCCTGTTTAGGCCAAGTACTTTGTAGAATATCATCATCCTCTTTTCACATCATCTGGCATTTTCACTCTTCTCCTTCCAGTTCTCTCCTGTCCTTCCACTGAAGTCCAGTAGTAGTTGTGAGAATTCATGTTCCTACCAATTCGCAGTCGTACAGAAAAGCACTCCGTTCAAAGTCGTTCACGAACCTTTTCTTAACTTGGAGAGCAATTTGCTGCATTACAAGCGTTTCTTTTTCTGGAAAGCTTGCTTGGTCATTACGATACTTCATGTTACCACTTCTTCTCTCGTCCAGTTACCAGTCCGCACGCTCCCCAAATGTCTGTACTGCATGACCTGTTCAGTTTCGGTCGTATACCCTCACCACAATAGTTTTCTTTCTGTTCATTTTCATTGCGCCCTCCTGCACTCCCCCGCAAGTCTCCGCAATGCTCCCGAAGACCTGATGTTTTTTCGCCAAAAGGCAACACATGACGAAATCTGGTACACTTGGCCTTCTGGCCTCCCTCCTTCCTTCCCAGCTTCTAGCGTCATCCGTGTGCTGTATGTAAGATAAACAACGTATATGAACGCTGGTGATGTTCAGACATGATGTTCTGTGTGACGAATACTGCTGCAAACATGTTGCCCCCACCTCCTACGGATTTCTTTTTGTACGTGGAGACGATGTGCTTGGTGTACGAGAGACTGATAGGCACTCCAGAAGAGGTGGTTTTCGATTTGGCTAAGGCTGCGGCCATTGTTGTGGAAACAGCTCGTTGTTTTGAACGTGTTAGACCATCTCTAGTAAGCAGACATGAATTGTGGATTGTTGTAAACGGACATCGTCAGTAACGTCTTTAAAAGAACATTAAAGGCGGTTTGAATGTCCATCTCTGAACATTATTACCCCTAAAACCTTGGACAATTTTTTGTTACGTAGTGTTTCCACACTGTGTGTGTGGTAAACAGACTCGGCGAAGAACAGCAATCCTGCCTTGCTTCTCTTCAGACTTGAAGCTGTCGTACAATTTTCTAGGTTCGTCGTCTCTCTTTCACTCGCCTATAACCCCTTAAGGGGACATTGTGTGTCGTATGTCGCCAATGTTAAATTACCGAATTTTGTGACCCATTATCGTGGAAACTTCCTAAAACATCAACTTACAGTTTTTCTTAATTATAGAATGCCCATATCTAGATACACTGAACTAGAATTGTTCCTAAAATTGTATTGGCAGGCATGTTACCTTTTTTTCCAAACACTCAATTATTTGACAATTCTGTAAATAAATGAATATAAAAACAAAACAACTCAGGATATTTTAATTCTAGTTCCATATGTGTTGAATCTCACACCTCATCTTCTGTGAAAATTTCCTGTCTCTACCATTACTTTTTTCGAACACGGGTCATTTATTGAAAAAAAATGTAGTTCAGAGATATTGAGCTTTAAAACTTTTTTTACTACAAATTCTTATACAGACGTACATTTCTGCGTCTCTTACGCACTAGAGTTGCCCTGGCCCACAGCCTGTGTGGTCTTCAGTGTGACAACAGCCCAATGCTTGCCGCCTCCTTTTCTTCGTTGCTCCTTTTGTCATTTGCTGAGCAGCTAACTCTGCTTCACGTACACGAAGCTCATCCAGTTCCCGCAGTCTTTTAGCTGTATTCTGTCCAAATGTTACCTTAAGTCTTTCATAGCTCCGACCATTAAAAGTTATTACAGCATCAGACACTGCTAACATCGTAAAGCCAACAAATAGATTTTTAGGCACCACGGCACCACACATTACTGAAGGACTCATTCACTTTCTGTCTCTTCCCATGTAAACACTTTCTTAGTAGCTCAGGATTTGCCAAATCACGGTAAATAGGTTTGATTGCCTTCATTACTGCCAAAGGAAAAAAATGTTTGTCTAAATTGATGAAGGGTGCCAGAAAATACAGGTTGCCTTCAGAAACATCGTGGTTTCCTTCACTGCTAACACACGTGTTTTCAAGTACTTCAGAAGAAAATGCATGTCTCACAAATTTGTTACCCACTAATATGCGCTTCTTGAAGTTACTTTTACGCTTAGACATTTTACACTCAAAAAGCAATAGAAGCTAGCTTGCTACAAAAATAGCCGATAATCACGCTACTTTCAACGGAAGCTAGTATCGGAAACAAAGCACTGATTTGGTTATTCGTAATGCCAACTTGTGAGACGTAGCAGTAGGCACAAAAACAACGCCAATTCACAGCCTTCTAGACTGTGTAGTTCCCAAGACATGACTGGCGAACTGTGGCTGTATACGTGGAGTCCCGAAATTTGACAGTCACGCGTCAACATTCAAAATATTATTTAAAGGTCTCGCAATTGTCTGGTTTTAATGTATTATATCCCAAAATGTTCAGCAAAGTCAGAGGTACATTATGGAGTAGAAAACAGAAAATGCCAAATTTCAACGAATTTCACGTACAATGTCCCGTTATTGGTCTCGTGTCGTTCCGGTGCACCTTCTTCAGTTTCAGAACTTCCATCACCTTATCAACTTCCCTCAAGGCCTTTTTTTTCCATAGTCCTCCGTAACTAATTTGCAGTGTTGGGTATTGCGTCACTCGCAGCTGTATAGGCAGCACTTAACATCATTTCCACTTTTTATCTAATCTGCTGAGAGTACCACAGCTAGTTGTTAACTGACGACTCTATTACGCCGTCTGTGAGTCCAGATAATGCGCTTACCCTACTTCACAACTTTCAGACCGTCTACATCGACAACCGCATATGCGCACACGGCAAGTGACTATACAGTGCGTGGCGGGGGGTACGTGTCACTGATACACACGGACTGATAGAAGGAAGTTAAGCAACCAATAGCAGGGGCCGGATATTAACGTAATTACGCACACATCATCGGAGACTACGTAAAGTATTAGAATTGCAGTCTTCCATGAATGATGCGATGCTTACCACTGTGCATTAGTGTTACCGTTGTCTTGCAGTGGCGTCAGACGTCATCTCTGTGAAGGATACCCATATGCCGCGTAATCGGGTGAAACGTGACATATTGTGAAAGTTAGCTCATTGCGGGCCTGCATTTGGCCGGTTGGCCAGTAGTGCAGTATCGACATCTGTGGGTATGCGATATGTCGATATTTCAAAAAATATCGATACATCGGCGGAAAAGGTCTTGACGTACCTGCGCATAATAATATCGACTGTCTATCTTCTCAGCGATCACAGACCACGCGCTGCGTCTGCGATCTGCTTGCACCGCCTTCCGTCTCTCGCAGCCTCTCTCCACGCTGCGGAAATTCCTACTGCTGCCATGTCCTTCCCTGTGTCGTCTTTCCACCTTGTGCGATGTCGGCCCAATGGTCTTGTTGTCTGGAGAGTTCCTTCAAATGCTTTCTTGGTGATTGTGCTTTTTTTCCCATTCTGGCCACATGTCCAGCCGATTGCGGTCTCCTACTTTTCAATTTATGGATGACAGTGGGTTGATTCATTAACTGATAAATTTCATGCGCCATTCTCTAACGCACGTCCCCAGATTTTTCTCATTACTTTTCTTTCTAATACATTCATTTTTTCTCTTTCATTCTTTGTAAGCGTCCAGCTGTCTGAACCGTATAGTACCGGGTGATCAAAAAGTCAGTATAAATTTGAAAACTTAATAAACCACGGAATAATATAGCTAGAGGGGCAAAAATTGACACATGTGCTTGGAGTGACATGGGATTTTATTAGAACAGAAAAGAAACAAAGTTGACAAAATGTCCGACAGACGCGCGTCGTTTGGTGATGATCGTGTGCTCAGCCGCCACTTTCGTCACGCTCGGCCTCCCAGGTCCCCAGACCTCAGTCCGTGCCATTATTGGCTTTGGGGTTACCTGAAGTCGCAAGTGTATCGTGATCGACCGACATCTCTAGGGATGCTGAAGGACAACATCCGACGCCAATGCCTCACCACAAATCCGGACATGCTTTACAGTGCTGATCACAACATTATTCCTCGACTACAGCTATTGTTGAGGAATGATGGTGGACATATTGAGCATTTCCTGTAGTGAACATCATCTTTGCTTTGTCTTACTTTGTCATCATAATTATTACTATTCTGATCAGATGAAGCGCCATCGGTCGGACATTTTTCGAAAGTTTGTATTTTTTGCTTCTAATAAAACTCCATTTCATTCCAAGCATGTGTGTCAATTTGTACCTCTCTATCTACAATATTCCGTGATTTCTTCAGTTTCCTAATTTATACGGACTTTCTGATCACCCTGTACTATGGGGCAGATGATAGTGTTGTATATCTTCATCTTTCTGGTGACTGACAAAGCTTTACTTTTGAGTGGGTTGATCAGCGACTACAGACGTCTTGACCCTGAGGCTATTCTTACATTTACATCCATTGTTATGGTATTTTTACTGTTGAATCGTCATCGAAGGTATTTAAACTGGATAACCTTTCTGAATTTAGAATGTTGGTCAACTTCAAAGTAAGGATTTGGGTTTATGACTCAACCTATTTCCGTATATTCGGTTTTCTCTTGGTTAACCAAACGCCCGATTTTGCTGGTACCGCCTGAGAGATCTGTACATGTCTTTCAGTTCTTCTTCAGTTACACTCAGCAACACTGTTCCACCGGCATACGCCAGGAATTTTACTTCACTGTGTTCGAATCGGAGACCGTTGTACAGATGTAGGAGGTGCATTCAAGTTCTAAGGCCTCCGAGTTTTCTTCTAATTAACTACTCACCCGAAATCGATGAAACTGGCGTTACTTCTCGACGTAATCGCCCTGCAGACGTACACATTTTTCACAACGCTGACGTCATGACTCCATGGCAGCGGCGAAGGCTTCTTTAGGAGTCTGTTTTGACCACTGGAAAATGGCTGAGGCAATAGCAGCACGGCTGGTGAATGTGCGTCCACGGAGAGAGTCTTTCATTGTAGGAAAAAGCCAAAAGTCACCAGGAGCCAGGTCAGGTGAGCAGGGAGCATGAGGAATCACTTCAAAGTTGTTATCACGAAGAAACTGTTGCGTAACGTTAGCTCGATGTACGGGTGCGTTGTCTCGGTGAAACAGCACACGCGCAGCCCTTCCCGGACGTTTTTGTTTCAGTGCAGGAAGGAATTTGTTCTTCAAAACATTTTCGTAGGATGCACCTGTTACCGTAGTGCCCTTTGGAACGCAATGGGTCGCTGTCCCAGAACATGGACACCGTCATTTTTTCAGCACTGGCGGTTACCCGAAATTTTTTTTGGTGGCAGTGAATTTGTGTGCTTCCATTGAGCTGACTGGCGCTTTGTTTCTGGATTGAAAAATGGCATCCACGTCTCATCGATTGTCACAACCGACGAAAAGAAAGTCCCATTCGTGCTGTCGTTGCGCGTCAACATTGCTCGGCAACATGTGTGGTCGTCCGTCAGCATTCGTGGCATCCACCTGGATGACACTTTTCACATTTTCGGGCCGTCATGCAGGATTGTGCGCACAGAACCCACAGAAATGCCAACTTTGGGGGCGATCTGTTCAACAGTCACTCGGCGACCCCCCAAAACAATTCTCACCACTTTCTCGATCATGTCGTCAGACTGGCTTGGTGCCAGCCCGAGGTTGTTTCGGTTTGTTGTCACACGATGTTCTGCCTTCATCAAACTGTCGCACCCACGAACGCACTTTCGACACATCCGTAACTCCATCATCACATGTCTCCTTCAAGTGTCGATGAATCGCAATTGGTTTCGCACCACGCAAATTCAGGAAACGAATGATTGCACGCTGTTCAAGTAAGGAAAACGTCGCCATTTTAAGTATTTAAAACGATTCTCATCAATCTGCCGTACGGTGCTGCCATCTCTGGGGCGTATTGACAATGAACGCGGCCTCGTTTTAAAACAATTGCACGTTTCTATCTCTTTCCAGTCCGGGGAACAAAAAATTGGAGGCCTTAGAACGAATGCACCTCGTAACTTACTCTCCCGAACCACTTTCTCATGCAAGGTTGGAGAGGACGCATGAAAGACTGTCTCCCTGTCGTAAGCCTGTTTTAATCGGAAAGGCAGGGGATATGGATGCTCAGAACTGCAGTGCCTGGAAGCCATCCATGCACAGTTGTATCATCCTACACTAAAATCTCGTTAGGTGTTGTAGAGGCTACTTCTGTGGGTGCTGTCGTAGGCTCGCTGGAAGTCAGTGAAGAGACAGCGGATGTTTTTGTTAAATTCCCAGTATTTCTCGAAGATTTGTCGTATAGTAAACAAATTATCAGTTGTGGAACGGTTTGTTCGAAATCCAGCCTGGTAATCTTGAATAACGTTTTCGCGTAAAGTTTTTTTCCAGAATGGTCATTGACAGGATTTTCTATGTTATGTTCAGCGAACTGATTCCTCTGTAATTTCCACATTCCATTCTGTTTCCTTTCTTGTGTACGGGACAAATAATTGCAGTTTTCCGATCTTCAGGCAGCGTTTCAGTTTTCCAGATCATTGCATTGTAATAAGGTTATAAATTTCTTTGTGTCGTTTGCTTCCGCCCTCTTTTTAACATCTCTGCTGATATCTGGTGCTCGCCTGCTGCCTTGTTGTTTTTGAGCTTTTGAATAGAGTGGATCAGTTCCTGTTCTGTACATTCGTTATTATTAATGCTGCCGCTCTCAAGCATTGCGTAATTGAAGGTTATTTGCGGATCAGTGCAGTTTAACATATCTGACAAATACTGCGTAAATATCGACTGCATATTGTAAACATACTGCAGGTTTTAGAGCTAGATATTAGATTGATTACATCAAGAAGCTAGCAGCCTTTCTGCTCACCTCAGAGAAGGAACTGAAAGGAAGACGTTGCACGTTTATGCTTGGCGATAACCATTTTGCTGACGGCGGTAACTGCACCTAAGTGGTAGGTAAGAGTTCCTGATGGGTCCGTCCTACGGTTTCGTCCATATATGGGATTTGTCCGGAACACTTCATCTCGACGTCTGTCTTTTCATTCTGCAAACGGCAGCGGCCTGTGCTCCGTTCATCATAAGAATAAACCTGATGTGCGCCCGCATCTCGGGTTCCCTGGTTCGATTCCGGCGGGGTCAGAGATTTTCTCTGCCTCGTGATGGCTGGGTGTTGTGTGATGTCCTTAGGTTAGATAGGTTTAAGTAGATCTACGTTCTAGGGGACTGATGACCACAGCAGTTGAGTCCCATAGTGCTCAGAGCCATTTGAACCATTTTTTTTAAACCAGAGGTAAACAAAGACAAACACGATGATTGGTCTGAAGCCGCAGTAAGCATACATTGGTACTGTTAAGCTCTTAGAAGTAGGTGCTACTTACGTAATAGGTATTTTATAACTAACGTAAGTTAAATGAAACTTCAAGAATTGAAATGTATTAATTACTGTGAACGTTTTCCGTAATCACGCTTTAGCTGTACAGGTTTTATTTCAACAATCGTGTACAGTCAGTTTCCGCAGCGTTATGCTCTGACTGTCGCCCTGTTACTGCGCAGTATGAAAATGGCTGAACCTTCTTCCTGTTCCGTAGTTTAACATGCGTGTGGAACACGGTTAAAAAGGGCCGAGAAATGTGTTGCTCATAATGTTCGTCATAAATTTACAGAAATAACAGTCTTTGAAGTTTTCCGACGCACTGTATTATATAAAGTTGACATGTAATTGCACGTAAACTCTCTAGTGGAAACGATAACGTAGGAAATTGTTAATAAAATAGAGGTCGTAGTTTCCTGGTTCAAAAAATCGCCATAGTCATTTTTATTTTATCGATCAAATACAAAATTAATCATTTTTATGATTAATGTATAACTTCTTGTTTCTAATTACATGTTGTTGTTGTTGTGGTCTTCAGTCCTGAGACTGGTTTGTTGCAGCTGTCCATGCTACTCTATCCTGTGCAAGCTTCTTCATCTCCCAGTACCTACTGCAGCCTACATCCTTCTGAATCTGCTTAGTGTAGTCATCTCTTGGTCTCCCTATACGATTTTTACCCTCCACGCTGCCCTACAATGCTAAGTTGGTGATCCCTTGATGCCTCAAAACATGACCTACCAACTGATCCCTCCTTCTTGTCAAGTTGTGCCACAAACTCCTCTTCTCCCCAATCCTATTCAATACCTCCTCATTAGTTACGTGATCTATCCACCTTATCTTCAGTATTCTTCTGTAGCACCACATTTCGAAAGCTTCTATTCTCTTCTTGTCCAAACTATTTATCGTCCATGTTTCACTTCCATACATGGCTACACTCCACACAAATACTTTCAGAAACGACTTCCTGACACTTAAATCTATACTCGATGTTAACAACTTTCTCTTCTTCAGAAACGCTTTCCTTGCCATTGCCAGTCTACATTTTATATCCTCTCTACTTCGACCATCATCAGTTATTCTCCTCCCCAAATAACATAACTCCTTTACTACTTTAAGTGTCTCATTTCCTAATCTAATTCACTCAGCATCACCCGATGTAATTTGACTGCATTCCATTATCCTCGTTCAGCTTTTGTTGATGTTCATCTTATATCCTCCTCTCAAGACACTATCCATTCCATTCAACTGCTCTTCCAAGTCCTTTGCTGTCTCTGACAGAATTACAATGCCATCGGCGAACCTGAAAGTTTTTATTTCTTCTCCATGTATTTTAATACCTACTCCGAATTTTTCTTTTGTTTCCTTTACTGCTTGCTCAATATACAGATTGAATAACATCTGGGCGAGGCTACAACCCTGTCTCACTCCCTTCCCAACCAATGCCATCTGGTTTCTGTACAAATTGTAAATAGCCTTACGCTCCCTGTACTTTACCTCTGCTACCTTCACAATTTGAAAGAGTATTCCAGTTAACATTGTCAAAGTCTACAAATGCTAGAAACGTAGGTTTGCCTTTTCTTAATCTTTCTTCTAAGATAAGCCGTAAGGTTAGTATTGCCTCATGTGTTCCAACATTTCTACAGAATCCAAACTGATCTTCCCCGAGGTCCGCTTCTACCAGTTTTTCCATTCGTCTGTAAAGAATTCGCGTTAGTATTTTGCAGCCGTGGCTTATTAAACTGATAGTTAGGTAATTCACATCTGTCAACACCTGCTTTCTTTGGGATTGGAATTATTATATTCTTCTTGAAGTCTGCGGGTATTTCGCCTGTCTCATAAATCTTGCTCACTAGATGGTAGAGTTTTGTCAGGAGTGGCTCTCCCAAGGCTGTCAGTAGTTCCAATGGAATGTTGTTTACTCCCGGGGCCTTGTTTCGACTCAGGTCTTTCAGTGCTCTGTCGAATTCTTCACGCAATATCATATCTCCCACTTCATCTTATCTACATCCTCTTCCATTTCCATAATATTGTCCTCAAGTACATCGCCCTTGTATAGACCCTCTATATACTCCTTCCACCTTTCTGCTTTCCCTTCTTTGCTGGGAACTGGGTTTCCATCTGAGCTTTTGATATTCATACAAGTGGCTCTCTTTTCTCCAGAGGTCTCTTTAATTTTCCTGTAGGCAGTATCTATCTTACCCCTAGTGAGATAAGCCTCTACATCCTTACATTTGTCCTTTAACCTTCCCTGCTTAGCCATTTTGCACTTCCTGTCAATCTCATTTTTGAGACGTTTGTATTCCTTTCTGCCTGCTTCATTTACTGCATTTTTATATTTTCTCCTTTCATCAATTAAATTCAATATTTCTTCTGTTACCCAAGGATTTCTATTCGCCCTCGTCTTTTTACCTGCTTGATCCTCTGCTGCGTTCACTACTACATCCCTCAGAGCTACCCATTCTTCTTCTACTGTATTTCTTTCCCCCATTCCTGTGAATTGTTCCCTTATGCTTTCCCTGAAACACTCTACAACCTCTGGTTCTTTCAGTCTATCCAGGTCCCATCTCCTTAATTTAGCACGTTTTTGTAGTTTCTTCTAATTACATATCGCACGCAAAATTGCTATTTTCACTTAAATAGAAATTCTTAATTATCGATATTTTATGAAAGACAGTTAACAAAGGTTGCTTAAATTAAGGAAACATGTTGTTGTTGCCTTCAGTCCTGAGACTGGTTTGATACAGCTCTCAACGCTACTCTATCCTGTGCAAGCTTCGTCTCCGAATAACTGCTGGAAACTACGTCCTTCTGAATCCACTTCCAGTGTTTATCTCTTGGTGTTATAATATAACAATCTAATTTTTTTGAGGCAAAAATGAAAAGCCATTACTCTCTATTTAGGCTGTGTCCATTGTTTTATACCGCAGATGTAGATAATTCTCATAGAAACATAAAAAACAATCGTTTTCACAGCACCGAGCACAGCATATAAATGCCGCGTTTTTTACATTTACCACTGTACCATTACAATGCGAACCCAACAGAACTGTTTTTGAGCCACGTTACGGCATTTAGTCCGAGAAATACCAACTGTTAAGCTACCAGACATTACGGAACTAACGCACGCAGTTTTTTCACACGTGACATCCGAACACTGGCGGGATATACAACGGCTCGCCATTAATCAACAGTACGGTAAAATCCCTTCACAGTACTGTTTGCGTTACACACAACTCGCTTAGAGAAATTACCCTGTGGTCAAGTTAGGAATTTTCGTCACTCGTGTTTGTAGAGTGAAATTTTCACTCTGCAGCTCAGTGTGCGCTGATATGAAACTTCCTGGGAGAGTAAAACTGTGTGCTGGACCGAGACTCGAACTCGGGACCTTTGCCTTTCGCGGGTAAGTGGTCTACCATCTGAGGAGACGAGGTACTGGTGGAATTATAGCTGTGAGGACGGTCGTGGCTCGTGCTTGGAAGGCTCAGATGGCAGAGCACCTGCCCGCGAAAGGCAAAGGTCCCGAGTTCGAGTCTCGGTCCTGGACACAGTTTCAATCTGCCAGGAAGTTTCACTCTTGTTTGTAATCAGAATACGATGTCAAGTGACAACGAGAGAATTTTGTGCTTTCCGTCTGGTCACCTGAGAACCGCCTTAGTGCTGGAATGTTGCCGAATATTATTTTATTCTCTTCAAAAAGTAAATGGCATTGGAAGCTATATTTTCTCTCCGCTCCTCTCTTTTTACGCCTGAACTGCAACTGCCCACACCGTTGCAGGCCAGTTAGACCGCTGGTTGGCCAGTGCTGTCCAAGATTTGTGCGCCGGTAAAGCTGTTGTCCCGCAAATTATCGCTCAGTGTACGTGCGTGTACCACAGCTTAAGACATACCCTTGTGATAGTACTTGACTGTACTGGTCACAGTTTGGCTTCCGCTGCGCGTGAAACGAAATTCAATGAGAGACACGCGAACGTGGAAGAATACATGGCGGAATGTTTACAACAGGTGTGTTGGTTCAAATGGCTCTGAGCATTACGGGACCTAACATCTGAGGTCATCAGTCCCCTATGACTTAGAAGTACTTAAACCTAGCCGGCCGGAGTCGCCGAGCCGTTCTAGGCGCTACAGTCTGAAAGCGCGCGACCGCTGCGGTCGAAGGTTGGAATCCTGCCTCGAGCATGTGTGATGTCCTTAGGTTAGTTAGGTTTAAGTAGTTCTAAGATCTAGGAGACTGATGACCTCAGAAGTCCCATAGTGCTCAGAGCCATTTGAAACCATTTTAAACCTAACTAACCTAAGGACATCACACACATCCATGCCAAAGGCAGGGTTCGAACCTGCGACCGTAGCGGTCGCGCGGCTCCCGACTGTAGCGCCTAGAACCGCTCGGCCAGTCTGGCCGGCAGGTTTATTCTTATGATGGACAGAGTATACCAGTTGCAGTGTCAAAACATCGTTGTGAAGCTGAACATTGCGGCCTGGCCCACTGCAAAGACCAGTCTCGTTACTCAGATTGTCGTTCGTCATTTTCGGCAGTTGTTTTTGGAGAATGTCGACGTGAAGAAATATCACGCTAGTTGCATTAAACAGCAACTGGTGTGCTGGTTCTTGACATCGGTTATCGCGTTGTTCTATTCACTCCGCCACATTCCAGTTCTAACAACCCTACCACAACAAATGTCAGCATTTAATAATCATTGTGGTGTTACTCACGCTGCCAAATACTGCATTTTCGTACAACAACGAAGTTATTATGTGGCAGGTGTCACTCATATTTTCGTGTTTCCCACGCTGGTCTCGTTGTAAAATCATGGCTCAATGGTCGAAAATCTAGGTAGTGATGATTCCAAGCCGGTCGAAGTGGCCGTGCGGTTCTAGGCGCTTCAGTCTGGAACCGCGAGATCGCTACGGTCGCAGGTTTGAATCCTGCTTCGGGCATGGATGTGTGTGATGTCCTTGTGTTCGTTAGGTTTAAGTCGTTCTAAGTTCTAGGGGACTGATGACCTCAGATGTTGAGTCCCATAGTGGTCAGAGCCATTTGAACATTTGATGATTCCAAGCTCGGATGCAAAGAGGCCTATGTTTTATTCTGCTATATTCAAAAGTTTTATAGATATGTTTCACAAACCATTCTTGAAGATTAAACCTTTCAAAGTTAGCACAATGGTGATGTAAAAAAAAATAATCAGCACCCCGAATTTAAGTTACACTTCTTTTTTATTGCTTTTGTTGCAATATAACGTAACACACACATCAATTCACAATACAAAACATACTGGAAAACATCTTCCTCACTGTTAAAGTTACCATTTTATAAGCTGACTACTATATGCGACTTTCCAACATGACGTCCAAGACCTGACCTTCTCAAGCTCCGACTCTCTAACTAACTAATAATCGCTTACGCGCCCAAAAATCAGAGTTAAAAGTACGTCAAAGATCATAGTGACAAAAGGAAGAATACACACAAGAATAATATCATTGCAATATAAACATAACCATGTATCAACGTACCTCTACATTAATGAAATCAAATCTGGATGTTGTCTGAGAAGTATGTCAGATACTTCACAGAAACACAGTAGAATATTGCTCGTATCGAGAGGTTCAGGTGAGCTGCCGTAATGGTTACGTAATTAGAGTACCAGTACACGTGTACTGCTTCCACTTTGTGCCACACATAACTTGATCCACACCGGAAAAGACGGAGGCTGGACGTGACGAAAGCCCAAAAAGTAGTAACACTCCTTCACGCAGTGAAAGTAATATTATGTTCGGCCACGATTTCAAATTAAAAATTCAAATACGTTCCGAAAATTATGAAAAAGACGCAATATTAAAAAAATTACTGGCACTAGAGTTTGCCTTTTGTATACCGATGTATCGGACCCATAGATAGCGATATTTTGTTCAAAGATACCGATACTTTATCAACAGCCCTGCCTCAACGGTCATGGTGTGGGAGGCGCCACCATGTATGTCTTCAGGGCTGGAAACTCTTTGACAGCACAACAATGCGCCACGGACATCACGAATTCTCGCGTGACCACCGCGATGCCAGTTTTCATCACGACAACGCTCGTTCACACGCGCTTCTGTGGACTGTCCGGGTAATTCTATAATTACGGAAGGCTGTTATTAGTTTGTTTTCAGGTGTTACTGTATTTCCACGTTTTTGGAAATCAAGGCTTGCACAGCAATAAAGTTATTCTTGTCGGTTTGCAATATAAATACAGCTTTTGTTCATGTCAATTGATCAGAAACGAAGTATTACATTCCACACTGTTGGCTAGTTTCAACTGTTCACAGAGTTTAAAGTGCACATTTTCATCTCCTGCCACGTATGTCATTGTGCCGTAATAAAGAATCGAACACGAGACAATATAGTACTGGTACATTCCGAAAAGCGCACTGAAAAGCTTGATATCAGGTTAGGGCCTCCTTCATTGTGAATCTGGACATATGAATGGGTCCTATAGTTCTCGTATGGTTTACGAAATTCTTACGCTCTTGGAGTATCCTCCGACTTGGTCTATAAAGTGAGGTGAGATATCCCTTAAGGCTATTCGTGTACGATCGTACCGGTTTCTCACGTCATCGTAGCTGCTCACGCGATATTTCTGGCGCACAATGGCAGCCGCCGAAACAAACCCAAGTCCAAGACGTCGCGAGAAAATTTTGCGGATGGGTCTTTCAAAAGCGTTATTTTTAAAAGAATTTTCTTTTACACAAGATGAACTGTGTGAAATATGCAATTAGACTAATTTCGTAACTGAGAGAGCGTTCGACTTTCATTTAAAACTTAAAACATTCAGCACCATCCACTTTCAATAATTTTCACCCCAGAAGACCACACATTGTCATTATTTAAAATTTTACTCACACATTTGTGTGATGTATCTTAAGGTATGAGACACGCTAAAAAGACCAGTTTTACCTGTGAAAGCTTAACTTTTCTTGTAGCTTATTAATATTCAGTATTATATAGTGTGGTTCACGATGATATTCAACTATTTCCATATGTTATTCCACTAGTAACACTAAAAAAATAGTTCATGTGAACATAAGTCAACAAATGTTTAGTTACGAAGTTAGGCTAGTAAAAGATTTTGTCACAAATTTAGCAACTTCGCTAATACGAAGCCATCGGGAAACTGCACGAGGTTGAAGTAAAGCTCGTTTTCCATTTATTCTGTTGTTATTGATCTGGTGAATCTAATAAAACATGTCCCAGATGTGTATCCAGAACATCCGGAGAAGCAAAGATTATAATTCAAGTAAATTTGTTAACTCTCTGTTAAGAATGTAGAAACGCTTATGTCATCGTTGGCAACCGTTAGTGAGTTGTTTCAGTCGTTTCCTAACCTTCAAACGAGTTAATTTTCTGTAGTGTTCAGTGAGAAAACATAACAACAACAACAATGTATGTAAGTGAAACCACATAGTAACTGTTTTAGTTTGCGTGTTACTTATGAAATAGGAATGGAACATATTTTATTACTCGTATGTTCACTGGACCAATAAAAATAAAATTAATTGAAATCATGCTTTACTTTAACCTCGTACAGTTTTGCAGTGGCTTCATATTAGTCAAGTTACTGAATTTCGGGCAAAAACTCTCATTAACCGTAACTAAACATATGCGGACCCATGTTTATATGAACTTTTGTCTTGAGTTTTACTTGTAGAACAACAGATTAAAATATTTGCATATCTCTGTGAATCACCCTTCATGTGAAAGCTTAGCTTCTCTTGTAGCTACGTTACGTACATTAAAATATAAACTTCTCCTATTTGCGCGTTGACGCTACTTAACAGTGATGTTGCTATTGGCTGACTGCATCACGTGTCCTAAGCTTTGAATAGCTGTTGTGATTGGCTGTCGAAATAACGTGACTTGGGCTATGATTTGCTTAAAATAGCGCATTGCAATCTCCGTTTCAATTCTTCGCAAACCAACGTGCTGTATTTTATGAAACTCGAATTTATACTTTCGTAATACGAAATATGGAACTCGTTAACATCGAGCGTACATTTGTCAAGAAGTATCTTCTAAAAGTATTTGTATGGAGTGTAGCCATGAATGGAAGTGAAGCACGGACTATAAATAACTGTTGAGGAGGTACTGAATACAAGAGAAGTTTGTGTCACAACTTGACCAGAAGAAGGGATCGGTTGGTAGGACATGTTCTGAGGCATCAAGGGATCACCAATTTAGCATTTGAGGCCAGCTTGGAGGGTAAAAATCGTAGAGGGAGACCAAGAGACGAATACGCTAAGCAGATTCAGAAGAATGTAGGCTGGAGTAGGTACTGGGAGATGAAGAAGCTTGCACAGTATAGGGTAGCATGGAGAACTGCATCAAACCAGTCTCAGGACTGAAGACAACGACAACACACAAATATGCAGCGTACATGTTGCAGCACATCAAAGATCTCCCCGAAACCTGTTTCTTTTTCCCCCTTGCCGAGTTTCGTGTTCTAAAATGCCGGGAAGCTGCAGGTGTATCTGTACCATTCAAAGGATTGAGTTTTCTTTTTTTACAGCTTCGAGGGAAAGTACACTGTGGCTTATCAAGGAAAAGCGGGAAAGGTACGTTTTTAACCGGGAGATCGGGGAAAAATTCGAGATTTTTTTCTTGTCGCCGTATTCACGCTTCGAAAAATATTAAAATAGCCTGTAACCGCACCACTACTTATTCTTTAAAGAATCAAACTCCCGTGTATGAAAACAGCTCCGAACATCAAATTTGCAGGCATCTCTGTGATGACGTATGTCATCATCTTTCGTGATGATACAATTCTGCTGTTACACTCAGTGGTATATGTGAATTCTGTCGGCAAGCTATGTTGCGAACAGTGTTCGTGTTAGTGTTAAATAAATTAAATCGTCATAAGTGATGCTGACGTTGATGTGTATGAATAGCTAAACTGTAGTAAGTGGAACTTTTATTTTGACTTCATCGTTTTGCTGGGGATACCAGCAAGAAAAAGTTTTGGAAAAGCTAGAACCAGCGTGTCAGGTCTCGTGGGAATCGCTAAGTGGTCTCATTGACCAGTATTGGATGAATACCATCTGGGTAAAATGGGCGCAATGAATTACGATGTCTCCAGCCATAGACAGTAACTATTAATGCCTGCCTTACTGTGTTAAAACTCAAACTTAAGACTATAGTCATCGAGTAAAACAGAAGTGATTTCTGGCGTTCCCCAAGGTAGTGTTGTAGGCCCTTTGCTGTTCCTTATCTATATAAACGATTTGGGAGACAATCTGAGCAGCCGTCTTCGGTTGTTGACAGATGACGCTGTCGTTTATAGACTAGTCATCAGAAGATCAAAACAAACTGCGAAACGATTTAGAAAATATATCTGAATGGTGCGAAAAGTGGCAGTTGACCCTAAATAATGGAAAGTGTGTGGTCATCCACACGAGTGCTAGAAGGCACTCGTTGAACTTCGGTTACGCGATAAATCAGTCTAATCTAAAGGCCGTAAGTTCAACTAAATTCCTAGTTATTACAATAACGGACAACTTAAACTGAAAGGAAGACACAGAAAATGTTGTGGGAAAGGTTATCCAAATGCTGCGTTTTATTGGCGGGACACTTCGAAACTGTAACAGATCTACTAAGGAGACTTCCTACACTACGCTTGGTTGTCGTCTTTTAGAATACTGCTACGCGGTGTGGGATGCTTTCCAGATAGGACTGACAGAGTATATCGAAAAAGTTCAGAGAAGGGCACCACGTTTTGTATTATCGCGAAATATGGGAGAGAGTGTCACAGAAATGATGCAGTATTTGTAGTGGACACCATTAAAACAAAGGCGTTTTTCGTTCCGATCACCAACTTTCTCTCCGAATGTGAAAATATTTTGTGGACACCGAACTACTTAGGGAGAAACGACCACAACGATAAAATAAGGGAAATCAGACCTCGTACGGAAAGGTATAGGTGTTCATTCTATCCGCGCGCTATACGAGATTGGAATAATAGAGAACTGTGGAGGTGGTTCGGTGAACCCTCTGCCAGGCACTTAAATGTGATTTGCAGTGTGTCCATGTAGATGTAGATAGCTCTTTATGAGTGAATTATGACAGCATTTGAAGTTTTTGAAGACGGTTAGTAGTGACATCAAATACTACTTACTGTAGCTCTGTGCTTCGCTCACGTAGAGATCATTTTCTTGTGTTTCTTTAGTAAGTTGTTTATGTTGCTAACAAATTTGCAACATCATCTTATCTTTCCACGCTAATTAAAGACACACAGACGTGGTATTTTCAGAATGCATTCAGACCAAAATGTGATTCTTGTACCTGAAATCTGCGGTTTTTGTTAATCGTGCGTTCTGCGTTCATGTGAAGATACTTCTAAAGCAGCTTTCATCCGCTAAATGTAAATGTCGTGTGGCTAGGGCACCCCGTCGGGTAGACCGATCGCCGGGTGCAAGTCTTTCGATTTGACGCCACTTCGGCGACTTGGGCGTCGATGAAAGGAAATGATGATTAGGACAACACAGCACCCAGTTCGTGAGCGGAGAAAATCTCCGACCCAGCCGGGAATCGAATTCGTACCCTTGGGATTGACATTCTGAGGCGCTGACTACTCAGCTACCGCGGGCGGACCTCCATCCGTTATCTCATCATACATAACTGAAAACTGAAATAGCAGTTTTCATAGATTTGGCTTTAGAAAGTTTTTAATATAATGAGAGATTGTCTTAAAAATTCCCATACAGTGTTACACCGACATCGATAGTATTTCCGTTGCCATCGCGCAGGGAAGGCAACGGCTGTCTCTGGGCGCTAGCATGCTTTATCTACGACCAGAATCTCTTTGGATTCTATGCCAGGTTTCGAGTTAAATTTTCGTTGTAGAAGCTATTACGAGGGCTGCTCAAAAACTAAGTTGACTTTCCAAATCACGGGGGCAACGTATTCTATCATCGATCTTTTTTTTGTTTTTTTTTTTTTTTTTTGTATTTTGGCACAGATGTCCCGAACATACGTTCAGATTTTAGTGTACAGCCTACTTCGTTTGTTTTTGGCAGATGGAAAGGTTAGACGTGCTTCAGCGTCCTCGAAGATTTTTAGTTATTATAAAAAATGGAGCAGTGAATGTGCATCAAATTTTGTGTGTAAAATGGAGTCACGCGCTTTAAAACACTTGAAATATCGGCTGTGGCATACGGTGAGTCTGCCGTAAGAAAGGAAAAAAAAAAAGTTTGCTAGTAGTACAAGCTCTTCCAAGATGGCCAAGAAGTTGCCAATGATGAACGTCGCTTTGGACGCCCCCAGCGCATTAACAACAGATTATAACTTCAAAGCTGTGAAGAAAACTGTTTTGGAAAATCGTCGAATTACCGCAAGAGAAGTTGCTGAGGATGTTGGCATATCGGTCGACTCGTCGTGTAACTTTTTCTGACGTTTTCGGCACGAAATGTGTGTCGGCGAAGTTTGCTCCTAAACGTCTCAATTTTGAAGACCCGTGGCACAATCCTCACTCAGGAGCTCTTGAATGACGTCAGTGGTGATCCTGATTTGCTCGAAAGGGTCCTAACTGGTGACGAAACATGGGTTTGCGGCTGTGACGTCGGAACCACAGCCCAATCGTCACAATGGAAGCGAGCCGGAGCGCCGAGACCTAAAAATGCACGCCAAGTTTCATCAAATGTCAAAAGCTTTGCTGACTATTTTGTTTCTTTCAATTACCGTGGCGTAGTTCACGAAGAATTTTTGCCTCCAGGTCGTACGGCCAATAAGGGGCATTACCATGAGGTTGTGCCTCGCCTGCGACAAGAAATTGGCAAAAAACGTCCAACATTGTCGAGAATCAGTTCATGGCATTTTGCATCACGATGATGAACCTGCCCATTCAGCGTTGCTTGCGAGAGATTTTTTGGACGAAGACAAGAAGACAGTCACGCCTCAGCCACCGTACTCAACGGATTTGGCACCTGTGCGACTTTTTCCTGTTCCCAGAACTAAAGAGACCTACTCAAGGACGAAGATTTTCAACAGATTCAGAAAATAAAAACTGCATCGCTGGAAGCACTAAGCGCTGTACCAGGAACTGCTTATGAGAAGTCCTTAGAGGATTGGAAGAAGCATTGGCACAAGTGTATTGTGTCTGAGGGGGATTACGAGGGGAATTAGAAAAGTCCGTGAAAAAATAAAATCTAGTTACGTGTTTGGGGTAAACCTTTATTTTTCGACATTGTCTCCTTTTAGACTTACACGCTTCGTCCAAAGCTGTTCTAATTTGTTGGACCCTTGCGCATAGCAGGAATTGTCCAAGTCTGCTAAATAGCTATTAGTTGCTGCAATCACCTCCTCGTTTGAATAAAATCTTTATCCCGCCAGCCATTTCTTCAAATTTCGGAACAAATAGTAGTCCGAGGGAGCCAAGTCTGGAGAGTAGGGGGGATGTGAAACGAGTTGGAATCATGTTTCCATTAGTTTTGCGACCACAACTGCTGAGGTGGTGTGCTGGTGCATTGTCGTGATGGAAAAGGACTTTTTTGCGGTCCAATCGCCGGCGTTCTTCCCGCAGCTCGGTTTTCAGATGGTCCAGTAACGATGAATAATATGCACCTGTAATAGTTCCACCCTTTTCCAGATAGTCGATGAGGATTATCCCTTACGAATCCCAAAAGACCGTCACCATAACGTTTCCGGCCACAGGAATGGTCTTCGCCTTTTTTGGTGCAGATTCTCCCTTGGTAACCCATTGTTCAGATTGTTGTTTGGTCTCAGGAGTGTAGTAATGTATCCAGGTTTCATCCACAGTGACGAAACGACGCTTAAAGTCCTGCGGATTCTTCCTGAACAGCTGCAAACAATCCTTGCAACACTTCACACGATTCCGTTTTCGGTCAAGCGTGAGCAATGGCGGAACCCATCTCGCGGATAGCTTTCTCATGTCCAAATGTTTGTGCAAAGTATTATGTACCCGTTCATTCGAGATGCCCACAGGACTAGCAATCTCACGGAACTTAACTCCTCTGTTATCCACCACCATATCGTGGATTTTATGGATGATTTCTGGAGACGTAACCTCCACACGGCGTCCAGAACAGCATCACTTGTGACCGTATGGCCACTCCGAAAATTTTGAAACCACTTGTAAACTGTTCCAATCGAAGGTGCAGAGTCACCGTAATGTTTATCAATATTCTCTTTACTGTCCTGAGGCGTCTTGCCTTTCATAAAGTAATGTTTCGTCAGCACACGAAATTCTTCTTCGTCCATTTTTTGACAATCACTCCAGTTACTTGATTCACGTGAATGCGAAACACAAAAAAATACACCAATATCGCTGAAACTTGGTGTGCGTTCTTTCGAAAGATGCTACTAATTCAAACGACCCTCGTACTTTGCTTGGAACAAAATGAATGCTGATAAATGTTATTTTTTCCATAAAAATATTGAGCGACTTTACTTGTGGAAGAGACCTGGTGCAGTGAGTGCGGTGTGCTGTTGCAGGCACGTGGAGCATGGCGCAGTCACGCCACAGGCCGGGCGCCATCTCCCCCGGCCCCCAACAGCAGCAGCAGCCGCGGCGGCGGTCCGGCGATGACGTGGTGTCGGCGCCGCCCCCGCAGCAGAGCCCCCAGCCGGCACCGCCCCCGCAGCCGCAGCCGTCGCCCTCTCGCCAGCGCCACTCCACGCTGCTGGACGCCTTCCGCCCCCGCAGCAAGTCGGACGCCGGCGGCCACAAGACGCCGCGCCGCCCCGGCGCCAACATCATCTCACACATGAAGAGCGCCGTCCAGGTGAGAACTGACATGTGATTACATTTTCACGCAATTTGGGTGCATAGATGCTGAAAAATCAGTACCCAGAACCACCACCTCTGGCCGTAATAACGGCCTCGATACGCCTGGGCATTGACTCAAACAGAGCTCGGATGGCGTGTACAGGTACAGCTGCCCGTGCAGCTTCAACACGATACCGCAGTTCGTCGAGAGTAGTGACTGGCGCATTGTGACGAGCCAGTTGCTCGGCCACCATTGACCAGACGTTTTCCATTGGTGAGAGATCTGGAGAATGTGCTGGCCAAGGCAGCAGTCGCACATTTTCTGTATCCAGAAAGGCCCGTACAGGACCTGCATTATCCT
Organism: Schistocerca gregaria; assembly: GCF_023897955.1. NCBI lineage: Eukaryota > Metazoa > Arthropoda > Insecta > Orthoptera > Acrididae > Schistocerca > Schistocerca gregaria. Next base: position 146,199,145 of record NC_064930.1, on the reverse strand, counting down.
GCTGAAATGTACAGTTTCGGAGGGGTCGAAGGAAGGGTAGAGCCACGGGTCGTAACACATCTGAAATGTAACGTCCTCTGTTCAAAGTGCCGTCATTGCGAACAAGAGGTGACCGAGACGTGTAACCAATGGCACCCCACACCATCATGCCGGGTGATACGCAGTATGGCGATGACGAATACAAGCTTCCAATGTGCGTTCACCGCGATGTCGCCAAACACGGATGCGACCGTCGTGATGCTGTAAACAGAACCTGGATTCATGCGAAAAAGTGACGTTTTGCCATTCGTGCACCCAGGTTCGTCGTCGAGTACACCATCGCAGGCGCTGCTGTCTGTGATACAGCGTCAAGGGTAACCGCAGCCACGGTCTCCGAGCTGATAGTCCGTGCTGCTGCAAACGTCGTCAAACTGTTCGTGCAGATGGTTGTTGTCTTGCAAACGTCCCCATCTGTTGACTCAGGGTTAGAGACGTGGCTGCACGATCCGTCACAGCCGTGCGGATAAGATGCCTGTCATCTCGACTGCTAGTGATACGAGGCCGTTAGGATCCAGCACGGCGTTCCGTATTACCCTCCTGAACCCACCAATTCCATATTCTGCTAACAGTCATTGGATCTCGACCAACGCGAGCAGCCATGTCGCGATACGATAAACCGCAATCGCGATAGGCTACAATCCGACCTTTATCAAAGTCGGAAACGTGACGGTACGCATTTCTCCTCCTTACATGAGGCATCACAACAACGTTTCACCAGGCAACGCCAGTCAGCTGCTGTTTGTGTATGACAAATGAGTTGGAAACTTTCCTCGTGTCAGCACGTTGTAGGTGTCGCCACCGGCGCCAACCTTGTGTGAATGCTCTGAAAAGCTAATAATTTGCATGTCACACCATCTCCTTCCTGTCAGTTAAATTTCTCGTCTGTAGCACTTCTTCGTGGTGTAGCAATCTTAATGACCAGTAGTGTACCTGGGTAACGCCAGACTTCCGCCACGAATGTTCCTGAAGCTGCGGTGCTCCCCAGGTACATGTGTGCCAGAGATCAGAAATGGCCTCACTTCGAACTCTCCAGCAAGTGCTGTTGCCGGCATCTCACAACTCTCCACGTGTCTCTGCTATTGTCCACCGACTCTGATGATGTAAGATACAAGTGGACTCTGCGCCCTCAAGAAGGAAAGTGCGTACAAGAGTTGACGAGCAGTATGGAACCATTTCGAAAGAAATGTCCGCTGTTGAAGTGTAAGTCTCACCAATAACCAATAAGAGAAGTAGGGCAATCCGCTGAATAACAGGGCCAAATCACTAACGATTTGCAGCAGGGTTTTGGAACATACACTGGATCTGAACATTATGAAGTACCTCGAAGAAAACGAGTTGTTGACACGTAGTCAGAAAATATCCTTCTTGTGAAACACAACTAGCTCTTTATACTCATGTAATAAGTGCTATCGACAGGGGATGTCAAATTGATTCCATATTTTAGACTTCCAGAAGGCTTTCGACACCGTTCTTCTCAAACGTCTTCTAACCAAACTGCTTGCCTATGGAGTATCACCTTAGTTGTGCGACTGGATTCGTGATTTCCTGTCAGAAAGATCACAGTTCCTAGTAACAGACGGAAAGTCATCGAGTAAAACAAATAATATCCGGCGTTCCCCAAGGAAGTGTTAGGGGTCCTCAATTGTTCCTGATCTATTTTAACGACATAGGAGACAATCTGAGTAACTGACTTAGATTGTTTGCAGATGATGCTGCCATTTACCTTCTTGTAAAGTCATCAGATGATCAAAACGAATTGCAAAATGACTTGGATAAAATATCTGTATGGTGCGTAAAGTGGCAATTGACCATGAATAAGGGAAAGTGTGAAGTTATTCACATGAGTACTAAAAGAAAGCAGCTAAATTTCGATTACGCCGTAAGTCACTCGAATCCGAAGGCTGTAAATTCAACTAAATACTTGGGGATTACAATTACAAATAACTTAAATTGGAACGGTCTCACAGATAATGCTGTGGGTAGAGCCAACCAAAGACTGCGATTCATTGGCAGAACACTTGGAAGGTGCAACAGGTCTACTGAAGAGACTGCTTACACCACGCTTGCCCGCCCTATTTTGGAGTATTGCTGTGCGGTGTGGGATCCGCATCAGGTGGGACTGACGGATGACGTCGGAAAAGTACAAAGAAGGGCAGCACGTGTTGTATTGTCGCGGAGTAAAGGAGATAGTGCCACAGACGTGATACGTGAATTGGAGTGGCAATCATTCAAACAAAGCCTTTTTTCGTTGCGAGGGGATCTCCTCATGTGTTTTCAATCACCAGTTTTCTCCTCGGATTGGCGAAATATTCTGTTGCCACCCACCTACATACGGAGAAGTGATGATCACTATAATATAGAAGAAATTAGGGCTCGGGCAGAAAAATTTAAGTGCTCGTTTTTCCCGCGCGCCGTTCGAGAGTGGAACGGTAGAGAAACAGCTTGAAGGTGGTTCATTGAACCCTCTGCCAGGCACTTTATTGTGAATAGCAGAGTAATTACGTAGTTGCAGATGTAAATTACTGTTCATTTATTTCACACAGTCGTGATTTCGGCGCTACGGCCATTCTCAAGTGAAAATCAAAATCTGACGAAATGTGCGACTCACCTAAACCACAGAAGCGAGTTCTATACCAAAATAACAACTTGCTAGTGAAAGTTAGGTTTATATATACATTTATGTAGATAAAAGTTTCACTTAAATCTAGAGCACGTACAACAATTATGTGGACATAACGACACAGTCGAGGCATTGCAGACTCTTTAGCGATAGTACAATAAACGTAAGTGGAGGAAGAACAGCAACCTGTTACTGGTGATTAATGAATGAAATTAATTACAGAAATAAAGGATGTGCCATAAATGCAAGAAATATAGGAATAGCACGCAGTTCTGTCGCAGTGATGTAATAGTTACTTTCCCCGGTGCCTAGTTTTCATTTGATGCACTACATACGTTCCCTCGTAGTGGAGGTGGAATAAACGAGAATACAATCACGCTGTTTGCATTTGAGGAAATTTATATCTTTTTCACCTGAAGCTTGGTCTGCAGCGTGAAACTTACTCCACAGCCCACACATCCTGCTCTAGTGAAACATACCTGTAATTGTGCAGTTCGTCGTGTTACATATTCCACAGTCTCCCGAAATGCAGCTTCGCTAAAAGAACATCCGATCGCGACATTCGTTCATTTCGCCTTCACAGTGTTACTTTAAACCAGCAGGATCGTGTGCCCATCTTCAGTACTAACAGTAAGTCATCGCAGTACACATCAGTTGGAGAGAACAGGGCGATCAGTGTGAACTGACCATTCTCAGTCTGGTCGTACTTGAGGAAGTACAGAGGGAACAGACAATGCCCATTAGCTCTGATACAACAGCAGCGCCTTCATTTGTAAAGCATGTGAACTGCTTCATCAGACTCGTACTTTATCTGTTTCTGATCTCTATTATATTGATCAGGTAAAATATTATCACCATCTGTAGCGCGCTGGCCCAATTTTGGGATACAGTACAGCAGCGATTTTCCATGGGACTGGTTCGACAACAGCTTCGTAGCTATCCGCAGGTATCTGGCACCAAATGCCTGCGGACAAGTCCCACAATTGTAAAATGTGTGTCTCTAGTTTGTGTTTACACTGCTGGCTGAGTATAGTGTTCCATGTATAACCTTCCAGTGTCAGATTAGGCGAATTGACTGGTGAGGAGATCGACATTTCACTGTGATGGTCCTCAAACCACTCTACCAAAATTCTGGTGTTGCGACTTGGGAACTACTACTTCTGGGGGATGCCATCAAGCATGTAGGGAAGCAGGTGGTGTCCAATAATTAATCATATAGTCCATAGCTGTCACCCTGCCTTTGATTACTACTTGGAAGCCTAGATGAATGTTGTTGTTGTGCTTCTCCCCCTCACGACAGCATAATACTGCCCCTACATTACCTTGTACATGGTGCAGGGAATGAGTGCGTACACTTCCGTTCAAATTTGGAAATTTGTGGTAATGCCTTATTGGACCAAACTGCTGGGGTCATCAGTCCCTAAGCTTACACACTACTTAGACTAACTTACACTAAGGACAACGCACACACCCATGCTCGAGGGAGGACTCAGACCTCTGGCTGGGAGAGATATCAGTTGAACACCGGTCCAGTCTCGATGATCCCATGCCCATTGGAATCATAAATGATGATATCATTGGATCAGTGTGGCAACACACTTGGTTTGCCTGCTGACGAGACCAACTTTAAACGATTTGTGCCGAGTGGTGTGCTCCAAAACAGTTGCGCCAGGACCATCACAGTAGTGTGTCATCAGATCTCCCACGGATCACCATCTGTCTTGCTTTACATAGTGGGCAAGCCTCTGACCTCCACATTGTATGCTCGACTGTGGATGCCCATATCTTGTCGCCTACTCGTGTGCTCATGATGGTATCATGTCAACAGCCAACCAGCTGTGCCATTTCAGAGATAGTCGTTCCGAGTCGCCACGCCAAAAGAACCTGCTGTTTGACAAAGTCACTTATATCACTGCCTTTCCCAATTTGTGGGCAGTATCCTCTCTACAATGACTCACTATTGGTCTCTGCTCTGCTCTGCTTATATACTTTCTGTACTGTGTTGCTTGCCCACAGCACCACAAGGCAACATTCAGACTCACCTTGCACAGTGGCCACGATCTCGGCTCATCTTGTATTCACCTTCAGTGCGCCACATTCTTCACTCTGATCGATGACTTAGCTGAAACATTGGTTGGAGTAACTTGCGTTTTTTTGCTATTCAGGAGACATTACACCCCCAAGATCACCTCGATGTCATTCTGGCAATGGCTGTGACACTCTCGTTTCTTCATTTGAGGACAGACAACGCCATTGGATACCACGCCAGGAGATCAGTGATGGGGGTGGGATAGTGGGTAGTGGGAAACATTCGATAGCCCAAAGAAGCGCCGTCATATGGATCGTGTGCAGAATCAGGAGTGCTGTTGTTGTGGAGTGTAAACAGCTCGAGTGTAAACAGCCCCACCGACAGCTTCTTGCAACTAACTGCATCACAGCCTGGCGTAACCTCGTGTGGAAATTTCTGTGGTCTGCTCCACTGACGATTAGCCCCTTACAAGCATAACCAGTTACCAACAGACCATGCAAGTCCCAAAAAACACAGTCTGGCTCTTCACATTTTTTGGCCGTGGAGAATCCACGTCTCCACTGCCTGTCTTGCGACAGTGTCTCAGCGTGGTATTGATACACCCAGCACTGCGCTGTGGTTATTGAATGGTTAAAGAAGTCACACAAATTTTCTTGACACAGCTGTAACATTTCTACTGCTGCCTCGGTTCGGCGTGCCTTTTGAATTTGTTTCGAGCATCCCAGCAAGTAGTGACATTGTTTCTTGTTCAAAATATCGCTTAGAAAATGTTGAAATTGCATTGTGTGAACAAAATTTAAGTCCTTGAAAATAATAAAAACCAAAATCGAAATAAAAAGGAGTATTTCTCATTCATAGTGTATATGATGTATTATTATTTCTAGTTCCATACCAGACTTTCGTCTGGAAAATCACAGTTACGATCTAAAGTTTGCATCCTTTGAAAATTAGCAGGGATAACTCACATAAGTATATACATAATATTATAAAATGCTGCGAGCTAACAGAGTTGCCTCACTGTATTATACGACACGTGGATGTTACGATGTTGCAGCACTCGCTGATGTCGCCGAGCTCCAGTGGGGGCAGCAGCAAGACCTCAGACTCGTCGTCGACATCAAAGTCCGAGGGCAGCAGTGGCGGGGGCGGTGACCACGGGCACAGCAGCAGCGGCAGGCCGCGCGCCGGCTCCGACAGCAACACGAGCCGCGGGCCCGTCTCCAAGGTCGGTCAGAACCGCTGCTGCTCCACTACTCAGCTGCCTGCTTCAGGGTGCTAACACTAAGACATACGAGCAGCTGCAGGCGCTGGGGAGATTAATGACCAATTCAAAGCTCCAGCTAAATCCACGCTCATACTTCACCATATCCAAAGCAACCTCAGTGTTAAGCCTAGCCATACCAACAAGGGGAGCAAGGGGGTACTTCATGTGCACACTTCAAACTTTCTAGTCTTGCCGCACACTGTGTCTTCCAAAATTCAAAAAAAGACATGTACTCACTTTAATGAATGTTTCCATCACATTCCGCAATTGTTTGAATTTTTCATTGTTGTTTTTCCCCCTCAGTAGCAGATGCATTTTTCCCAACGTAAGTCTTATTTAGTATATATGAGAATTAAAACTTACACCGTCCTTAAATTTTCTCTGAATAGGATAAACTATATAACTTTAGTAGGAGGGTGACTCCAAAAGAAATGCCCACCATTTTTTTAAAATCCATCTTTTATTTAACATGTTTGAAAGTTTTACAGTGTGTAGATACATCCTTTAGGTACAATATGTTCATTTCTCCACGAATCAGTGGAGCTCGAAGTTTCTTCAGTGTCGTCGCATATGCATCAGAATTCACGGTGGTTCCACTCGGCACGATGTCCACAAGCAAGAGTCCTTCGGAATCGAAAAATACCGTAGCCAAAACTTGTCTAGCAGAAGGTGTGGTTTTGAATTTTTTTTCTTGGGTGAATTTGCACGATGCCACTCCATCGATTGCCTCTTCGTCTGTGGTGAAAAATTATGGAGCCATGTTTCATCACCTGTCACAGTTCTTCCAAGAAATTCATCTCCACCATTCTCTTAATGTTCCAAAAGTTCGCTGCATACCATTTTCTTGTTTTTTTTTGTGAGTCACTGTCAACATCCCGGGAACCCACCAGGCATAAACCTTCTTAAACGCCAACACTTTCAGTACTCTGCGAACACTTCATTCGCCTACCCCAACGTAGCGTGACAATTCGTTCACTGTGATGCATCTGTCAGCAGTCACCAGTTCGTTAACTCCCTGCACATTGTCTGGAGTGTGTGCAGTACGAGGCCTGCTGCTGCAAGGACAATCCAAAATATTGCCGTGCCCGCTTTCGCCACGTAACCTGCTTGCTCACCGACTAACTGTACTGCAATCGACAGCAGCCTCTCCGTATACCTTGTTCAACCTCTTGTGGATGTTTCCCACTGTCTCGTTTCCACAGCATTGGAATTCTATGACAGCGCGTTGCTTCTGACGTCCGTCAAGTGTAGCAGCCATCTTGAAGACATGCTGTGACGGCGCCACTCACGGGAACAGGTTGAACTAAGTTTGAAAACAAGTGGGAAGGCTGTATCTACTCGCTGTAAAACTTTCACACGTGCAGAATGAAAATTGTATTTTTACAAAAATAGTGTGCGCTTCTTTTGGAGTGACCCTCGTATTATGATACAAATATTACTAGTACAGATTTTACATTTCAGTAAACATTGCTGGCATCATCAGCAAACAGCCGTAGATTTCTGCCCACCCTGTCTGCCAAATCAGTGACTTATACAGAGGACATCTGCGCTTCCGTCACATTTCCCTGGGGCACTCCTGACGGTCCCCTAGTCTGTGGTTAACACCCGTTGTAGAGGACAACATGCTGGGAGCTGTTACTCGAGAAGTCTTCCAGCCACTCACATATCTGTGAACGCATTCCATATGCTCGTACCTTCATTATCATCAGCTTGCAATGGGGCACTGTGTTAAATGTTTCTCAAAAATCTGTTGAGGTCTTTATGGTCTTCAGTCCTGAGACTGGTCTGATACAGCTCTCCCTGTTACTCTATCCTGTGCAAGCTTCATCTCCCAGTACCTACTGCAACCTACATCCTTCTGAATCTGCTTGGTGTATTCATATCTTGGTCTCCCTCTACTATTTTACCCTCCACGCTGCCCTCCAGTACTGTGATGCCTCAGAACATGTCCTACCAACCGATCCCTTCTTCTAGTCAAGTTGTGCCACCAACTCCTCTTCTCCCCAATTCTATTCAATACCTCCTCATTAGTTATGTGATCTACCCATCTAACCTTCAGCATTCTTCTGTAGCACTACCTTTCGAAAGCTTCTATTCTCTTCTTGTTTAAACTATTTATCGTCCACGTTTCATTCCTATACATGCCTACACTCCATATGAATACTTTCAGCAACGACTTCCTGACACTTAAATCTCTACTCGATGTTAACAAATTTCTCTTCTTCAGGCACGCTTTCCTTGCCATTGCCAGTCTACATTTTATATCGTCTTTACTTCGACCATCAGTAATTTTGCTTCCCCAAATAGCAGAACTCCTTTACTACTGTACGTGTCTCATTTCCTAATCTAATTCCCTCAGTATCACCCCACTTAATTCGACTACACTCGATTATCCTCGTTTTGCTTTTGTTGAAAATCTAGAAGTATGGAATCTACTTGTTGCCCTTCCCCTTGCTGGCATCGGCGTTTATCATAACGTTACCATGATATGGCTCCGTTTTTCAACACGTGTTTGCGGTGTTTTAATGACAGCGTGGCGTTCTGTGTGTTTCAGGTGATGGACATGTTCCGACATCGGTCCCATTCAGCCGTCTCGGCCGAGGACAAGAGGAAAGCGGTAAGTGTCCCTCTTATTCTTACATACTGCGCTCATAAGTGTGTGTGTGTGTGTGTGTGTGTGTGTGTGTGTGTGTGTGTGTGTGTGTGTGTGTGTGTGTGTGTGTGTCTTTTTTAAGTAAGTTATGGCAAAACTGCAGAAGATTTCGACGAGTGTCGAACATAAAAACAGGATAGGAAACAATATTTCGAAATCATTAATTAACTAGTTTTATAACCACAGGAGGTGAACATTTAAAGAAGTTGTTAGTTTCAAAGTTCCTTCCGTGTGCTTTGCAGAGATATATTCCAAGCACGACTGTATAGGGAGGCTATTGAAATTCATAAACATAATTTTAATTGAAGAGGCTTTCTAATTAAGCGAGATATGGACAGTGGCGTTACAGAACCGATAAGTGATTTTTATCTATGACGGACTATTATCGATAGTTATACACACCTGAAAATGGAAAAAAGAACACATTGACACCGGTGTGTCAGATCCACCATACTTGCTCCGGACACTGCGAGAGGGCTGTACAAGCAATGATCACACGCACGGCACAGCGGACACACCAGGAACCGCGGTGTTGGCCGTCGAATGGCGCTAGCTGCGCAGCATTTGTGCACCGCCGCCGTCAGTGTCAGCCAGTTTGCCGTGGCATACGGAGCTCCATCGCAGTCTTTAACACTGGTAGCATGCCGCGACAGCGTGGACGTGAACCGTATGTGCAGTTGACGGACTTTGAGCGAGGGCGTATAGTGGGCATGCGGGAGGCCGGGTGGACGTACCGCCGAATTGCTCAACACGTGGGGCGTGAGGTCTCCACAGTACATCGATGTTGTCGCCAGTGGTCGGCGGAAGGTGCACGTGCCCGTCGACCTGGGACCGGACCGCAGCAACGCACGGATGCACGCCAAGACCGTAGGATCCTACGCAGTGCCGTAGGGGACCACACCGCCACTTCACAGGAAATTAGGGACACTGTTGCTCCTGGGGTATCGTCGAGGACCATTCGCAACCGTCTCCATGAAGCTGGGCTACGGTCCCGCACACCGTTAGGCCGTCTTCCGCTCACGCCCCAACATCGTGCAGCCCGCCTCCAGTGGCGTCGCGACAGGCGTGAATGGAGGGACGAATGGAGACGTGTCGTCTTCAGCGATGGGAGTCGCTTCTGCCTTGGTGCCAATGATGGTCGTATGCGTGTTTGGCGCCATGCAGGTGAGCGCCACCATCAGGACTGCATACGACCTAGGCACACAGGGCCAACACCCAGCATCATGATGTGAGGAGCGATCTCCTACACTGGCCATACACCTCTGGTGATCGTCGAGGGTACACTGAATAGTGCACGGTACATCCAAACCGTCATCGAACCCATCGTTCTACCATTCCTAGACCGGCAAGGGAACTTGCTGTTCCAACAGGACAATGCACGTCCACCTGTATCCTGTGCCACCCAACTTGCTCTAGAAGGTGTAAGTCAACTACCCTGGCCAGCAAGATCTCCGGATCTGTCCCCCATTGAGCATGTTTGGGACTGGATGAAGCGTCGTCTCACGCGGTCTGCACGTCCAGCACGAACGCTGGTCCAACTGAGGCGCCAGGTGGAAATGGCATGGCAAGCCGTTCCACAGGACTACATCCAGCATCTCTACGATCGTGTCCATGGGAGAATAGCAGCCTGCATTGCTGCGAAAGGTGGATATACACTGTACTAGTGCCGACATTGTGCATGCTCTGTTGCCTGTGTCTATGTGCCTGTGGTTCTGTCAGTGTGATCATGTGATGTATCAGACCCCAGGAATGTGTCAATAAAGTTTCCCCTTCCTGGGACAATGAATTCACGGAGTTCTTATTTCAATTTCCAGGAGTGTATTTTATCTGTGACTAGTTTTCTCTCTGCTAGACCACGCCCACTTCCCTCGGTATTTATGCCGCTCTCCGACGCCCGACTCGTCAGTCGGCAGGACCAGCCATACCTCTGAGGATGTCCAACGCAGTATTGGACGAAACGTTAGGAATAGAAGAATTTCATGCACCACAGCCATATAACCCGGAAAATTTATGATCATCTTCCAAGCAGCCTCTGGAGAGGCTGTCATGAAATCTTCAGTCTGGTTCAAATCTACTTTCTTGGTTATTCTTTGATCAAGTGGTGTACAGTTTGCTCCGATGGGCCACGTTCACATTCGGGCTTGTGGGATGTCATCGCCCATTTGTAAAGAGGTGCTTTCATTCTTGACACACCCCAGCATCTTCTTGGTAGCTGTTTGGCTGCCAGGTATGTATTTGTATCAGTTACCTAACTGGACATTAGCCGGCCGTTGTGACCGAGGGATTCTAGGCGCTATAGTCTGGAACCGCGCGACCACTACGGTCGCAGGTTCGAATCCTGCCTCGAGCATGGATGTGTGTGATGTCTTTAGGTTAGTTAGTGTTAGGCAGTTCTAAGTTCTAGCCGACTGATGACCTCAGCAGTTAAGTCCCATAGTGCTCGGAGCCATTTGAACCATTTAACTGGACATTACGTGTGCAGTAGTCTCTTAGACTGGCGGAGAGTGTTTTGGCGGAAGTTGTTGAGATAGCAGACTGGCTTTCACAGAACTGGTTGTACTGCATTGACAGATAAGAGAACTGTCGTGGAATATATCATGCGTGTGGCATGTTCGTGCCAGCAGGCTTGCCGCAGTGTAACATCGGCTCCCGTCACATCACTGTAGTTAAGCGCTGTCGGGGTGGGCTAGTACTTGGATGGGTGGCCGCCCGTTTTGCCGAGCGCTGTCGCACTCAGCCCTTGTGAGGCAAACTGAGGAGCTATTTGGCTGAGAAGTAGCGGCTCCGGTCTCGGTAAAACTGGCGTACGGCCGGGAGAGCGGTGTGCTGACCACATGACCCTCCATATCTGCATCCGGCGACGCCTGTGGTTTAGGATGACACTGCGGCCGGTCGGTGCCGTTTGAACTTCATGGCCTGATCGGCGGAGTTCAGTTTTGTTAGTGGCATGTTCTTATGTGTGAGTGGCTACTTCTTGCGAAAGTATGCTTACACGAGTGAAGAGAGTTCTTCAGTTCACGAATATGGGAATTGTAGTATACACGGTGTTCCACAATTCCTAATAGAGGCCTGTACGGATAGATAGAGATTTGATAAGGAACGCATGTGCTGTTTGACTATAAAGTTTCTTACAGGACGGCATCAGCTTCCAATCGCCTGCTTCACAGTATGCACACAGTCGAGACTTCGAAGTAGACAGTGCGTCGAGACTTCGAAGTAGACAGTGCAAGGGTTCGGTTCTGAGCCGGGTCTCTAGCTCACTTGGCAGTGGTGCAAATTTTGATTGATTGCTTTATCCTGTATTTATTATCATACATACAGTTCTGACTCGATGTCTTTGGAACATATATGGTGTAGTAGACTCTTTTACGCAAGCAAAGATTCGGCAGGTGGCGTCTCATTCAGGAAAGCAGTACAGTGCGAGAGTTTTGCTGTGCGTTGTGTGAGAGACAGTGCACTGTGTGAGAACCCAGCAGTGGGAGGCACATTCACAACACAGGCTGTGACTTGCTTCGGTGGGAATGCCACTACTGTCACACAAATAGGCAGTCGGAGCGGGCGGATTATATGCGTAGTGAAAACTGTAAAATATGCTTAAAATGCATGAAAGGTGTCGGAATATGCAAGATCAAATAATAAAAAGGCGTCATAGTAACCGCGTGCATTATATCTCGAAGTCAAAACTCTGCATATCAATTACGAGGAAGAACGCCTCCTACACGAAAAATCGGTGCATTTAGATCGCTGATCATTTTCTGAACACTTCCCGGTAGAGGTTAGGAATGGGACATTTATGGGATAATTTTCGAATAATCGTGTTTCACGAATTGTTCTTTCTTCGCTATTGTTGTCGGAAATAAGCGGATGCGATCAGAGTCGCAGCGAAACAGTCGATATGTACAGGACCAACTTTGCGATATATCGCACGCAGCAGAGGGCACACTAAAAAATTCCGTAATATTTTATTTAACAAACAACATACAATCGTGAATTTCTTTGAACAGCATTAACTTTTAATTAGTATCAGTCCACACTTGAAGTCAATCGAACACCTTTCGGATGAGTTGGATGAGAATGTTGACTTCGCTCCAACATCACTGTCTTGCCTTTGAAGAAGAGACATTCATGTGAAATTAATATTCTTTTCTGCTTGTATTGCTGAATGTAACGGGAAGTTGAAACTGCTGTGTTATTCGATTCTGAAACGGCTGAGTAAAACAGAACGTACTAAGACTACTTCCTGTTTACCTTTTCTTATGTCAGCGCTGATCCGCAACATTCTAGCGCAACGCAGTCTGGAAAATAAAGATAACCTGATTTCAAATAATTAATTCAAAAGAATGGGTCTGACTGAAAAGAAATCCTAACAATAACCTATACATATCATTAAGCACTTACCTCACAAAAATTTTCATTACACGAACTATTGCAAATACAGTGACCCTCAAATACTGCCAGCTAAGTAAAAGCTTCTAACTAAACCACTGGCCATTAAAATTGCTACACCAAGAAGAAATGCAGATGATGAACGGGTATTCATTGGACAAATATATTATACTAGAACTGAGATGTGATTACATTTTCACGCAATTTGGTTGCATAGACCCCGAGAAATCAGTACCCAAAACCACCACCTCTGCCCGTAATAACGGCCTCGATACGCCTGAGTATTGAGTCAAACAGAGCTCGGATGGCGTGTACAGGTACAGCTTCCCGTGCAGCTTCAACACGATACCACAGCTCATCGACAGTAGTGACTGGCGTATTGTGACGAGCCACCATTGAACAGACGTTTTCAGTTGGTGAGAGATCTGGAGAATGTGCTGGCCAGGGTAGCAGCCGAATATTTTCTGTCTGCAGAAATTCCTGTATAGGACCTGCAACATACGGTCGTGCATTATCCTGCCGAAATGTAGGGTTTCGCAGGTATCGAATGAAGGGTAGAGCCAACGGCGAATTCACGCTTCCAATGTGCGTTCACCGGGATGTCGCCAAAGATGGATGCGGCCACCGTGATGAAAAATGTAGTTTTGCCATTCGTGCACCCGGGTTCGTCGTCGAGTACACCATCGCGGGCGCCCTTTCTGTGATGCAGCGTCAGGGGTAACCGCAGCCACGGTCTCCGAGCTGATAGTCCGTGCTGCTGCAAACGTCGTCGAACTGTTCGTGCAGATCGTTGTCGCCTTGCAAACGTCCGCATATGTTGACTGGGGGATCGAGACGTGGCTGCACGATCCGTACAGCCGTGCGGATAAGATGCCTGTCATCTCGACTGCTAGTGATACGAGGCCGTTGGGATCCAGCACGGCGTTCCGTATTACCCTCCTGAACCCACCGATTCCATATTCTGCCAACAGCCATTGGATCTCGACCGACGCGAGCAGCAATGTCGCGATACGATAAACCGCAATCGCGGTAGGCTACAATCCGACCTTTATCATAGTCGGAAACGAGATGGTACTCATTTCTCCTCCTTACACGAGGCATCACAACGACGTTTCACCAGGCAACGCCGGTCAACTGCTGTTTGTGTATGAGAAATCGGTTGGAAACTTTCCCAATGTCAGCGCGTTGTAGGTGTCGCCACCGGCGCCAACCTCGTGTGAGTGCTCTGAAAAGCTAATCATTTGCATGTCACAGCATGCACAGGAGGAAGTCGGTTAAATAAATTATTAAATAATCTAATCTCATACTTCTCATATCTCACTATCAGTCACTGCACACACATTGTTTCGTAACACTTCACTACACACTTCACTACACACTTCACTACACACTTCACTACACACTTCACTACACTCTTCACTACACTCTTCACTACACTCTTCACTACACTCTTCACTACACTCTTCACTACACTCTTCACTACACTCTTCACTACACTCTTCACTACACTCTTCACTACACTCTTCACTACACTCTTCACTACACTCTTCACTACACTCTTCACTACACTCTTCACTACACTCTTCACTACACACTTCACTACACACTTCACTACACACTTCACTACACACTTCACTACACACTTCACTACACACTTCACTACACACTTCACTACACACTTCACTACACACTTCACTACACACTTCACTACACACTTCACTACACACTTCACTACACACTTCACTACACACTTCACTACACACTTCACTACACACTTCACTACACACTTCACTACACACTTCACTACACACTTCACTACACACTTCACTACACACTTCACTACACACTTCACTACACACTTCACTACACACTTCACTACACACTTCACTACACACTTCACTACACACTTCACTACACACTTCACTACACACTTCACTACACACATTATATATATATATATATATATATATATATATATATATATATATATATATAATACTGGTCATCTCTGTACCGCAACTTTCCATTTGCTATCCTGAAAAACTGTCAGTATCCCTCTATAATGAGTGAGATGTTGTGTGCAGGAACAGGCAGAGGTGTTCGTATTGTGCTATGCATAGTTTCGGGGGGTAGTTTCTCGAGAAAAGGAAAAAAAATGGTGTGAAGGTGTTACGTGGAATGTTGGATGTTTTATAATCATTATTATTTATTTGTCCTTTTTTTTATCAAACCCCCTACTGTTTCATCTAAGTAATCCTATAATGTGTAAGATGCACTGCATAACAATACTGTTATAAACTTCTGGATCATTGTCGGCTTCGTTCGCCACTTCCTGAGCGATTTCTCCGCGACGTAGTTTTGGATTCAGATTCAAGAATTCCGGAGCAGACTTTGGTGCTATAGGTACGTCTCATGCCTAAAACATCCAAACATAATTGCAGGAATCGAGCGAAAGGAATATCGACATCATTAGTAAGCTGTGTGCTAGTAATTCGGCGATTTTCCAGAACAATTTCCTCCACTTCTTCCAAATTGTCGTCAGTAATTTATGTGCTATGGCGTACATGGGGGTGGTCGTGTTAAGTCTTCTCGACCGCCTTTGAAATGTTTATACCACTCGTAAACTCTTGTCTTGCTCGTACTAAACACTCCAAAAGCCACAGTCAAAGTTTAGAATGTCGTGATGCACTGTGTTCCATGATTAAAGCTAAATTTAATGCAGGTCGTTTGATCCAACCTTACGAAAATAAAAATCTGCCGATCACTCGAAAACGCGTATAACCTTTCAGACTGTCAACAGTAAACTAAAATATTCGAAACTGCTCAAAATGCAAACACGCGACCGAACATGTGTAGCAACAAGATGATAAAAATTGTTATTAGATCAGTACTTGTTCCATAGATCATGAACACAACACTTCGTAATGATGTGGAACGTGTCAGGTTAATAAAAGGTGTCTATAGAAGATATTACATTAGACAAAATATTACATGACACTCAATATTTTCAAATTTTTTAAATTTTTTCTAATTTTATGTTTCTGTGGGGGTTGGGAAATTACCCACTTACTATATGCAAAAATTCATCTAATGTGTAGAAGCAGTTGCCATTAAGAAATTTTTTAATTTCCTCTTAAATGCTGTATGGCTATCTGTCAGACTTCTGATGCTATTTGGTAAGTGACCAAAGACTTCTGTGTCAGCATAATTTACCCCCTTCTGAGCCAAAGTTGGATTTAACCTTGAGTAGTGAAGATTATCTTTGTAGCCATGTATACAGCTAATACTTCTGAATTCGTTCGGATTGTTAATAACAAATTTCATAACTATATATATTGAGACTACAGTGAAGATCTCTAGCTCTTGGATGAGCTCAAGCAATTATTCCGATTACACGCTTTTGTGCAATGAACACTCTTTTACTCAATGATGCGTTACCTTACCCCAGAATGATGCCATTGGAAGCAGAGAATGAAAATAGCCGTGGTAAGCTAATTTACTCAGATGTCTATCACCAAAATTTGCAATAACCCCAATAGCGTAAGTAGCTGAACTCAAAAGTTTGTTAGGAACAAGGGAGGCGAGGCGTAGATCGTCCGGGTAATTTCGGATATTGGCCCAGTTGGCATAAAAAAATTCCAACGCAGAAATTAGCTGTAAACAAATACCTTAATTCAGAAAGTAACATTACCTTTCCTCTTACAAAAAGTCATGTAGACTATTCCTTACAACAAATGTAACATATTTAACTTCATTTTGAACATAATCGTTTTTCTCAGGTTCATCGCCAGCAATTTGAAGTCCAATGTAAAACGGATTGGTACCTTGAAAAAGCCGATTCTCTACTTTACATTCCTTCTCTACTTCAGTCCAGGATTTAACTTTAGATGTATCAGCACTTTTTTCAGGCTTAGGATACGTTACAAATTTGAATCTATTCCTCGTAGTATATGTACGCAATGGTACATCTGTTGACCGCTGAGGGTTCAAATGTAAGGCACCCATTGTATTACTACACGCTATACGAACTTTCTCAAGTGCACCCTGATCCTCAAATATTTTTTTGTTAGCTTTATCGTCCAACGTTAGTAGTTCAAACCTAACATTAACCCTATATACAGATGTTGGAATTTTATTAATAGTTGCAGAACCATACTTGTTAGCAAAAAACTTAAATTCATCAGTAAATCATAATGCTGCAACGTAGAAAAATTCTTAGCTTTCTCGTCATGTTTCTCAAAAGATGCTATTTTTCCATACTCAAATGTAAAATAAAGAATCGGCTTTTTCAAGGTACCAATCCGTTTTACATTGGACTTCAAATTGCTGGTGATGAAACTGAGAAAAGCGATAATGTTCAAAGTGAAGTTAAATATGTTACATTTGTTGTAAGGAATAGTCTACATGACTTTTTGTAAGAGGAAAGGTAATGTTACTTTCTGAATTAAGGTATTTGTTTACAGCTAATGTCTGCGTTGGAATTTTTTTTATGCCAACTGGAACCATATCCGAAATTACCCGGACGACCTACGCCTCGCCTCCCTTATTCCTAACAACCAGCAGAGGACTGATGAACTTGCTGTAACATTTTATGGCAACAAGGTTAGTTATTCATCAGCTGTTATTGTGTTGGAAGAATTGTGGTATTATAAGCCTAATTTGGATGATTTAGTGCGTTAGTTCAGGGAAGCCTATAGAGAAAATGTATTTATGCCCTACAGTATAAGGTGTGCAAATAGGTATTTTGACTTCAGGCAAGGACGTTATACACCATTGTGGTACAATTATTAGAACCTCAATAAAATCCCTCACAAGTCACCTCAGACGCACATCCGAAGGCTATCGTAGAAAATGGCCTCAGGGGTAGTGAGGTATCCCGATCAGGGTAGGAACAACAGTTCAACCCCTCATCAATGCATACACCTAGAAATTTTGAATAGTCTACCTTAGCTACCGATTTCTGATAGAAGTCTATATTTGATGCATAAAAGCCACGAAATTAGAAAAATACCCGTTACTTTTTGATCACACACCACTAATTATTAGACATGCAGTCTATGGTATGCTTGTCTGCATTCGCGAGCCAGAGATAAGCTTATCAGCGGTCGCGCGACCACAGCGCCTCTGGCGGCGGCCGGCGCAGCCTGTGGCGCCGTCAGCTGTTCGCGGCGCCGTGTTTTGTCTGCGGGCTCAGTTGCAATCCGCGCGCGATCGCGACCGGGTCTCTGTTACCGGCGCGTCATCTGTTCTGACTGCCAGCTGACTTCAGCACGTCTTGGTGTCCGCCCGCGATCGTCTCTTGTCGGCGGTATTTTGTTTTCTTCCGTGCTGGGGTATTTCTCCGTGGCAGTGCCGTGCCGATCTGGCCTGGGGAGCGTGTGCGCGTGTTTCTGTCTGCGATTTGCGAACTGCGCAGAAGCGTCGGACGGCGTGCGACGAGCGTTGCGTGTGTTTACGGCGTGAGCACGCCGCTTTGGTGTTTTCCAGCATTTCTGAGGCCAGAAGAGAGCAAGAGAAGGTTTTCGTCTCAGAGCCAGGTCGCAGCGTCGCAGTTGTCAACACAGAGTTCGTACAGCGAATGCGTTTTGTTGCCCTTCTCCCGGTGGCTTCTGTGCCGCAGTCGATTCTTCTACTGCCCCAGAATGCCGTCGAGTAAATAAGACGACGAAAAGAAAGCGGATTATTTTTTTTCATACATTCACAGAACACGTATCCAGGTGCGACGTGAAATTCCCAATCTTCAGAATCAGTACGTCTTTCACGCCGTATGAGTTCTCATAGTGACAGTGTGCGTGTTGTGAATGTTTTGTAGGCCTTATCCTGCCAAAGTCGTACCTATCCAGCCGATGATCAATGCATTGTGCGTCCACAAACATCACAACTTATTATGCAATTTGGTCATAGGATGACATGGTGGAGACCGTGGCTGTTGTTTGAAGACAAATGTTGGTGGTGTTAGGACAGCAACCAGCCACAAATTTACTTTCAGTTCCTATATTCAGAGGGTACCGTTACCGGTTTCGAATCTTTGTTGTTATCCTCAGACGGTTTACACGCTTTCTTTGACATGTGGTGTGCTTTCTACAGATTAATTGTCGTGAAACGTCGATTTGGAGTGTTTGTTTTCATAGCATTCGTCCAACATGTAAATGCATTCCCACTGCATTCTTATTGTTGCACACGTAAATTGTTCTCACTGAACACTTTAGATTTGTCACCGAGAAGATTTCTAACACGCAACACATGTTTTGATACATACAAACAGCTTACAAATATATGATACTCATACATACAAAGAGCTTACAAACATACGATACTCGTATGTTTGTAAGCTCTTTGTATGTATCAGAACAAATGTTGCGTGGTAGAAATCTTCTCAGTGACAAATCTTAAGTGTTCAGTGAGAACAACTTACGTGTGCAACAATAAGAATACAGTGGGAATGCATTTACATGTTGGTCGAATGCTATGAAAACAAACACTCCAAACTGACGTTTCACGACAATTTTCTGTAAAAGGAAAAAAAGTCATAAAGCGTGTAAAGCGTCTGAGAATGAATCACAACGATTCGAAACTGGTAACGGTACCCTTTGAATAAAGGAACTGATAGTGAATTTGTGGCTGGTTGCTGTCCTAACACCATCAACAACTGATTATGCCTATGTGACGTCAACAACAGATATAAGAAAAGCCTGTAACATGTGAGTCAACTTTCTCCTTACATAGACTGCCATTTTTTACCAAGAACGCCCCAAGTTTAGCTGCAGGTCCGTGAATACGGGGGGGAGATTTCTCCGGATAGGGGATACAAACATAGTTGCATTCCATAGGGTTAAGGGCTGAGGGACATTATCGCGCATCTATATAAATAGCGTTCCCTTTAACACACGGCAAATGAGGTTGATTTCGTGAACATAGCTTGTACTACAAAACGAGTCACTAACAGATAACGGAAAGACAACGTGGTAGTTTCTTTTTATACATGCAATCTCAAGAGTTTAAGGTAGCGATCAGTTTCAAGTAGAAAATTGGACACCTTCGGAACCTGCCCATCTTGCGCAACATGTGGAAAACACCAAAACAGCAATAGTTGTAATTCAAACAACGCGTATTTTATGTGTGTGTGTGTGTGTGTGTGTGTGTGTGTGTGTGTGTTTGTGTTTCGTTTGTCATATGTCGTCAAAGAACCTAGTTTCTCAAGATAACCGACAAGTAGTCGAAAACGTCACAACGGAATATGTGTTTTGTGAATGTGTCTAAAAAGAAATGAAATAAGACTCTGTATAATATGTAAGCCACCGTTGTCTATAGTCACTCATTTTGTTTTTTCACTGTTGCTCGAAGCTGTGCTAAATAATCTGAAACAAATTGGATGAAATTTTTCCGCGTTGTTTCATGTAAGGTCCAGTCTTGTCTGTGATAGGTGTAAAGAGTCTTGCATAAGTAGAAAAATGTTACAGAAACTGTTTACGTGTTTCGCTGAAAGATGACAGAAGGCGCACCCACAGAAAACATTTCCCAGTGTGATAGATTTTAACAACATAGCACAATTCTCCATCTGGGCGTCTTAGAGCAAACAAGGTGACCACTAACATTTAATATTGTCGACATTTTCTTTCATGTGCCTCACGTAAGTCATACGGATTCAGAGGATCAAAAAAGTCACAACTGAAAATCTGTTGTTTGAATATCTCTAAAAACACACAAATCAACCACCCTTCTCCCTATGAAAACAGGTTTTTTCCAGAATTACAGAAAATTGTGCTACGTAATTTTGACCAGTGAATACGAGGAAAATTTTGTTGAACGGGGAGAAATCTTAAGTGGAGTTCCATATGGTTAAGTCATAGGTTGATTACTGTATGCAGTCTATGTAAATGGTCTTTCAATTGAAAGCACAATATGTAGAATTAAGTTTACCAAAATGTTTTTTCAGCTGACAAAAATCGCACTTTTGTTACGAATTCCGATTATTACAGCAACCATGGCAGGGTACAATAATTCTATTACCTTGGAAAAAATGGGAGAATAGCCGTTTTTGATTTTTGGAAGTGATTTCTCATTTAATTGTAGGTGCATTTAGAGCTCGGTCTCTGTCAATGAAATATTTAAATTGCGATGCCGTATGTATTTAAATTCCAATATTTACACACAACTCTGTAGGGACAGTAGAAGTATTCTTGTCACAGTCCATTCATTCTGTCATCTTTGTCAGTTGGATTAAAATTCAACAATCTGGACACACTAGACTTCTCCGTTGGATTAAATTTTTGTCGTTTACAAAGGGCAAGTGAGTACTGTAAACAATGCCGAAAGACCTACGGCAACAGAGAAAAATAGAGAATAACTGGACATTTGAGGAAGTTAGCAATAATGTAAAATGGTTACCGTTTAATCTGCGATTCCAGCACCGTATAGTGAACGTTCTTCTTCCTCACGGGCTTCGTTTTGCGGTCGCAGCATAGCTTTCCGACCTTCCTTCGATTCTGAGGGCCCACTCGCTGGTTTTCCATTTGTTCGGCGCATCCGAAGCTTGACGTGCCTGCTACCATTCCCGACTCGTTCATGACTATCACAAGGGAAGAATTTGCTTCCTTCAATAATCCCGCCGCTAAGTAAAATGCCAGTTCAACGACTGTTAGTCCGGAGTGCAAGTGTTTAGGAGCAAATCACCGAATAGTGCAATTAAAATGTTCGTTCGCACATTGTGTGTGGGCGCCTAAACATCTCTCCAGTAATTCAGCCCCTTGATAAATCTTCATATATTGGAAGAATTTCCTTCCGTTCTATGGTCATAAAGTCTAAACGAATGCGAATTTCGCTTTGAAATTTTGACATCGTATTCTTGGATAGTTAAGCTAACGATTTATGTAATAAAAAAGCGGATTTTTTTTAAAAATCTCCTAATGTCGTATCCCCCCTTTAAGACCGGAAAACAATTGTTTCCCTAATAGGACGTATTACAACTGAGTATGGGTGAACACCTTAGAACAAGAGACCGTGGGGATCCAAAGTGAAGGAAGATACACACTTCAGGTCAAACACGTTACAGGCGTTCCACATGGCCCGCGTTCATGTAAAGGAAGGTTACGGCCGTCCACAGGCCGTGGTCTAGTGGCTAGCGTTGCTGCCTCTGGATCACGGGGACCTGGGTTCGATTCCAGGCCAGGTTGGGGATTTTCTCTGCCAGGGGTCTGGGTATTTGTGTTGTCCTCATAATTTCATCAACGTTCGTGCCAGTGGCTAGACTTAGTGTGTAATAATAAAAAAAAAATGGAATCCATTAAAATGGGGCCTTTGTGTGGATGCTAATGACCACGCAGTTGAGCCTTCCACGTCATCACCATGGTCTGTACCGGACAGGTGCGACATTGGCTTCGGTTCACTATAAGGACCATTGTCCAAAAGTGTAGCTTTGGGCACAGTGTTGCAGCATTGGAACGGCAGCATTTGTGCATATGTCATATAGGAGAAACCACTGGTTTAAGGATCTACGTTTATTAGAAGTATTTACTTGTTCTGTTGTCCTCTTATAGCCTCTTCTCGTATTTACCTGTAATAGCCAAACACCTTTAGAGGCACGCAAGTCGCTCCCTCGCGGCAGGGTGGTGGGGGGAGAGGGGTGTACAGCGAGATAGCCATAGGAACTGCGCAGACCAGTACGTCGCTGCAAGCAGGGGCTCACAGAAGAGAGACAGACATGAAAGCGCCAGCCACCTACCTACCTCGTTCACCTCTCACCAGGCGGAAGTCGTAAAATACTCTGCAGGCCTCTGAGGTCGGTCGGTCACTGCAAATATCGTCGCGGCGCTATAAGACCCCCGGGGGCCGTATCGGCGTGCGCTCCAGTATACAGAACGTTCTCACAGGCTGCTAGAAGCCTGCTCCCGTCCAGACACACCGTTGATCTGTGTATCTCCATTGCCTGGACAAAAATGTTACCGATACTGAGTTTCCACTTCTGACTGTCCATGTACTTGCCTCAGGATTGTATCCCAGTCTACTCCTTTTGTTGTTGTTCGGATATCCTCCTTCACTTGCTGCTGCCAGACCCGCAGGCAAGATAGGGAGGGGGGAGGGGAAGGTAGGCCGCCCCCCCCCCCCCCCCACGAAATGTCTGGGCTTATACTAGATACAAAAACTCCAAGGTTCACCGATGACATTGCAATTCTGTCAGAGACAGCAAACGATTTGGAAGAGCAGTTGAACGGAATGGACAGTGTACTGAAAGGAGGATATAAGATGAACATCAACAAAAGCAAACCGTGGGTAATGGAATGTAGTCGAATTAAGTCGGGTGATGCCGAGGGAATTAGATTAGGAAATGAGACACTTGAAGTAATAAAGGAGTTTTGCTATTTGCAGAGCAAAATAACGGATGATGGTCGAAGTAGAGAGGATATAAAATGTAGACTGGCAATGGCAAGGAAAGCGTTTCCGAACAAACTTGTTAACATGGAGTATAGATTTAACTGTCAGGAAGTCGTTTCTGAAAGTATTTGTATTTAGTGTAGCCATGCATGGAAGTGAAACGTGGACGATAAATAGTTTAGACAAGAACAGAATAGAAGATTTCGAAATGTGGTGCTACAGAAGAATGCTGAAGATTAGATGGGTAGATCACGTAAGTAATGAGGTATTGAATAGGATTGGGGAGGAGTTTGTGGCACAACTTGACCAGAAGAAGGGACCGGTTGGTAGGACATGTTCTGAGACATCGAGGGATCACAGATTCAGTATTGGAGGGCAGCGTGGAGGGTAAAAATCGTAGAGGGAGACCAAGAGGTGAATACACTAAGCAGATTCAGAAGGATGTAGGTCGCAGTAGGTACTGTGAGATGAAGAAGCTTGCACAGGATAGAGTAGCATGGAGAGCTGCATCAAACCAGTCTCCGGACTGAAGACAACAACAACTAGATACAATGGAAATGTTCTAGTACTGAAATGTTTTCTTAAGGGGGGATGCTCCTGGTCGGGCTGCATTTTTAGCATTATCTTCACCCCCATAGTGCAACTGATCCATAAGTGAGACGTAGCTCAAAATTCTTAGACACAGTTACGGTCATTAGTCAAAGCATTTCCCAAAAAATCATTGCGATATTTAACATATGTTGGTCCTGACAACAATACTTATAATAGTATAAAAAAATGGAACGGTATTTCACTGGGGCACCATTTTCTTTGAAACCACTGACTGCACACCTTCGAAAAAAGAGTCAGAGTACAGACAACATTCACATAAGTTTTGTATGCCTCCAATTTCCTTCCCTGATGCTCATCTGAGAAAAAGACAAGTAATTCATTTAACTACAACAATTTTTTTTAATGATGTAGCTCAGGTATCACAGACATCATCATCATCATGTTGTAAATTTTTCAGGAAATAGTACGCAAGGAGGTCATTCTAAGTATCTGTACCAATTTATGAGAGTTGAACTGTAGTCATTCAGGAGAAAGGTGTACCTGAACTATAAAACATTCTAGCTTTCGAAAGATCGAAAAAGAAAATTTTTAGGTTTATTAACTTACGAATAGCCAGCCGAGGTAGCCGAGCGGTTCTAGGCGCTTCAGTCCGGAACCGCGCAACTGCTGCGGTCGCAGGTTTGAATCCTACTTGGGCATGGATGTGTGTGATGTCCTTAGCTTTAAGTAGTTCTAAGTTCTAGGGGACTGATGACCTCAGATGTTAAGTCCCATAGTGCTCAGAGCCATTTGAACCAGAACTTACGACATCGCTCGTTCAGAACATTCCAGCTGCATACTCTAGCTGTCCTCCTGTTTCCTTATCCTCCATACTCTTTCGTTTCCTTCTTTTCTTTGTCCTTGACTCCTCGGTAGCAACTTCTGCAGCTGTCTCTGCTTCTGTTACCCGCCGTTTATCAATAGCAGTTTAAGATGAAGCCGTATCCATTCCCGTCTGGATGTTCAATTTCTTCATAACATTGATCCTTGAACTTGCACCGTCATTGAATGTTACTATTTCATCCATTACATCAATCTTCAGCACTGTCAGCCCAACAAATACAATTTTGGGTATTCTCTTTCATATACAGCTGTTGAAACTTTAAATTGCATTCTGACAGACACCGTGCATAAGTTTCCTAAGTAGATTTTTATTTGCCAGATCCATATATATGTTGTTGTTGTTGTTGTTGTTGTTGTTGTTGTCTTCAGTCCTGAGACTGGTTTGATGCAGCTCTCCATGCTACTCTATCCTGTGCAAGCTGCTTCATCTCCCAGTACCTACTGCAACCTACATCCTTCTGAATCTGCTTAGTGTACTCATCTTTCGGTCTCCCCCTACGATTTTTACCCTCCACACTGCCCTCCAATACTAAATTGGTGATCCCTTGATGCCTCAAAACATGTCCTACCAACCGATCCCTTCTTCTAGTCAAGTTGTGCCACAAACTTCTCTTCTCCCCAATCCTATTCAATACCTCCTCATTAGTTACGTGATCTATCCACCTTATCTTCAGTATTCTTCTGTAGCACCACATTTCGAAAGCTTCTATTCTCTTCTTGTCCAAACTAGTTATCGTCCATGTTTCACTTCCATACATGGCTACACTCCAAACAAATACTTTCAGAAACGACTTCCTGATACATAAATCTGTATTCGATGTTAACAAATTTCTCTTCTCTCTCTCTCTCTCTCTCTCTCTCTCTCTCTCTCTCTCTCTATATATATATATATATATATATATATATATATATATATATATATATGGCCTCTATTACAGCAAGTGGTAAGCAATACGTGTGGATATATTGTAAGCATGTAGCACTGTTCAACCAGTGCTTGCACCACGATTCTTTCCCTTTTGGTGACAAACCATGCTGTGGGGTTTCATCTGTTGACACCCTGCGAAACCATGTTGCCCAAACAGCTCGTCTCGTGTTTTTCAAATCTCCTACATTTCTCCTTATTGCTAGTCCATAAAATTGAGTCAAAGGACGAGCTGGGCCACCTATGTATTTCCGTCTGATAGTTTTTCCCACTGACTCTTCACATAATTTTCTCAGCCGAGCACCCATTCTTTTTTTTTGCACATGCCCAACACATTCAACCTATTCTGTCAGAGTGTCCCCATATGGTCTGTCATTAACAACAGTAGTGTGTCCATCCGGAAGGTAGCCTACATACGTTACACCATGACTGACATCAGATCTTCTAGATATGTTCAGAAGTCCTTTCGTTTCCATCTTTCCACTTGGGCCATTAAATTTCTTTGCACAAACATGGGTGACACTAAATTTACTTGAACAACCCTGTCAGTGCTTTGTGAGACATGCGTAATCCAGTATCTGAGCAGTTTCAATAAACGTGGCAGTTACAACCCACATTAAGAAGTACGCCACTGCCCAATAAAATTGTTGCACCAAGAAGAAATGCAGACGATAAACGGGTATTCATTGGACAAATATATTATACTAGGACTGACATCTCATTACATTTTCACGCGATTTGGGTGCACAGATCCTGAGAAATCAGTACCCAGAACAGCCACCTGTGGCCGCAATAACGGCCTCGATACGCCTGGGCATTGAGTCAAACAGAGCTCGGATGGCGTGTACAGGTACAGCTGCCCTTGCAGCTTCAACACGATACCACAGTTCATCCAGAGTAGTGACTGCTGTATTGTGACGAGCCAGTTGCTCGGCCACGATTGATCAGACGTTTTCAATTGGCGAGAGATCTGGAGAATGTGCTGGCCAGGACAGCAGTCGAACATTTTCTGTATCCAGAAAGGCCCGTACAGGACCTGCGACATGCGGTCGTGCATTATCCTGCTGAAATGTAGGGTTTCGCAGGGATCGAATGGAGGGTAGAGCCACGGGTCGTAACACATCCTGAAATGTAACGTCCACTGTTCAGAGTGCCGTTAGTGCGTATAAGAGGTGACAGACGTGTAAGCGATGGCGCCCCATACCATCACGCCGGGTGGTACGCCAGTATGGCGATGACGAATACACGCTTCCAATGTGCGTTCACCGTGATGTCGCCAAACACGGATGCGACCATGGTGATGCTGTAAACAGAACCTGGATTCATCCGAAAAAAATAATTTGCATATCACAGCATCTTCTTCCTATCGGTTATATTTCGCGTCTGTAGCACGTCATCTTCGTGGTGTAGCAATTTCAATGGCCAGTAGTGTATGACCTCCCTTCTGCCGAAATCCTTCAAATGCTGCAAACAGTGTCTGTATTCTCAGACAAGGCTACTATTTCTCTGCTGCTCTTTTCATTGGACGTTAACTTACGCCACATAAAGCATTGTGTATTAATTTATTGTATCTGTGAAACTTCACTTGAAGTGGAGGCAAATCCATCACTGCAGAAAACGTGTGGGCACCTGTCCCTCCCCTTCCAGTACATCGCATTGCTGAATATTTACACTGTAATGTCGTCTGTCAGTTACTGGCGATGTCATAGTTTGTCTGTGGGTCTTAGGCGAGTTACAGGCAATCACTAACCGACTTGAAAGACCGTTTCTTGCTCAGACGTCCTCGGAAACGTCAATACTATCTTCACAAGTGCGGTTCTTGCATTTCGCAGCACTCTTCAAACGTCTTGGCAGCATATTTAGGTTCACCATAACATTTCCGTCGCTATTTCCGCTCACAATGCTACTAGGCTTGTTGTTATTGCATTGAAAAAGCGGAAGTTTACGTCTAGAAGCATTGGCTGTAGACACTGCTTCTGCTGGAGACTTTTGAAGCAACTGATGTTGACTGTGGGGTTGTCTTTGGAACTGGTTGCCATGAAACTTTCGTTTCGGGCTAAATTTCTTTATTCTCGGTATTTGTAGCACCGCTCACGCGCAGACAGAAACAAAACAACACCGCAATAACTACAAAACCACTTGCGTGTGCAATTTTGAAATCATATACTCTCAGAACTTTGTTTACATTCGAACCACAGCCTTAATGACATGCCTGTAATTTGGTCCCAACTGTCAGTGTCTTCTAGAATACATCTGCGTTAACGATTCGTAACTAACACCGGAAAAAGGGGGAAGAACAAAGTAATGCATCACGTATTCCGACGCGCTTCAAACTGACAGATTGGCGTGCCCCTGTGCAACATTACGTTCAGCCTCAATTGTAGAACGAAAGGAAAATTACAATGCCCATAAACTATACATTTTTGAAATCAGCATGAAATTGTCTCTTCTATAGACCAAGAAATTTCTTTTCAAATTTTTGCTCATTTTTCACGAGCATGTCCCCTTAATATT
This sequence comes from Schistocerca gregaria, assembly GCF_023897955.1. Classification (NCBI taxonomy): domain Eukaryota; kingdom Metazoa; phylum Arthropoda; class Insecta; order Orthoptera; family Acrididae; genus Schistocerca; species Schistocerca gregaria. The sequence continues at coordinate 146,170,910 of NC_064930.1, read as the reverse complement.
ATTCGTTCTTAATTATGACCAAAAATTGAGTGAAAGGAGTTTCAGGTGTAAAGAAGTTGATGGAAAAAGCAGCAGAGGAAAAGACTTGTGACTGTGTGAGGTTTCACCTCGTGTAGAGCAGTTTAGGTGGTGAACAGTTTCATAACATCGCCAAAGCTGTGTTTGCGTGAAGATCTCCGAGCAGTTGAAAGCAGTTCACCCACGGACACGTTTCAGACAATTAGCTTCTTTTGTCTCCAATCTCTCGGTGTCACATTCAGCCATAAAAGGAGAAATTTAGGTCAAACGTGTTTGGCTGTATCTGGTCTATTTCCGAACAAAAAGGACTAGATGTAACGTTAGTACCTTTTTCCGGAAAGTTGCGTAAAGTAAGTAGATGCCTTTCACGTAGGAAAAAAATGGCTAGTGAGTTTGACTTTACTTTGTAACATAGTTTGTTGTTTGGAATTTTTTCGAAATATTTACTCCTCTTCTGCATACTATGTGTGCCCAATAGGTCAGTACACCGCTTTAAATTAAATAAATGTGTACCTACTAGTTTTGGGGATCATTTAAGGCGGATGGAAACAGCAAATCTCTTCTTGTCCGCCCGTCTGATCTATCAACAGGTTTAATCCAGTCTGTATTATAAAAAGTATCCTTGGCGATCGTAACGATCTCCGTAGCAGTCACATGTGTGTGAAGCTCCTGCTTTGCTTTCCTTGTCTTGTCCATTCGTTTGACATGGCCACAACATCTGACAAACTGGCCTTAGTCACCGTTTCTTTTCAACTATGTGTACTTTCCAAATTTTTCCCATCTACACCTACATCTACGTAATTACTCTGCCATTCATAGTGAAGTGCCTGGCAGAGGGTTCAATGAACCACCTTCAAGCTGTCTCTACAGTTCCACTATTGATTGGCGCGCGGGAAAAACGAGCCCTTAAAATTTTTCGGTGCGAGCCCTGATTTCTCTTATTTGATCGTGATGATCATTTATCCATATGTAGGAGGGTGCCAACAGAATGTTTTCGCAATCGGAGGAGAAAACTGGTGACAGAAAATTCATGAGACCGCGCCGGAACGGAAAACGCCTTTCTTTTAATGATTGCCACTCCAATTCACGTATCGTGTCTGTGGCCACTATCTCCCCTATCTCGCGATAATACAAAACGAGCTGCCCTTCTTTGTACTTTTTCGATGTCATCCGTCAGTCCCACCTGATGCGGATCCCACACCGCACAGCAGTACTCGAGAATAGGGCGGGCAAGCGTGGTGTAAGCAGTCTCTTTAGTAGACCTGTCACACCTTCTAAGTGTTCTGCCAGTGAATCGCAGTCTTTGGATTACTCTGCCCACAACATTATGTATGTGATGCTTCCAGTGTAGGTTATTTATAATTGTAGTTCATAAGTACTTCGTTCAATTAACCTTCAAATTTGTGTGCCTTATCGCGTAATCAAAATTTAGCGGTTTTTTTTCACCACTTGAGTGCGGACTTCATTGCGAGACGCTTGTAACTGTTTCCACAGCAAAACATTCTCTCGAAAGCTGGCACAAAATCTAGAGAGATTCTGGTCATATTTTAAGTGTGTTAGCGGCAAGAAACAATCAATGCCTTCTCTGCGCGATAGCAATGGAGATGCTATCGACGACAGTGCTTCGAAAGCAGAGATACTGAACACAGCCTTCCGAACTGCGTTCACTAAAAAAGACGAAGTAAATACTCCACAATTGGAATCAAGAGCAGCTGCCGACACGAGTGACGTAGAAGTAAATATTTTCGGAGTAGTGAAGCAACTGAAATCACTTGATAAAATGAAGTCTACTGGTCCAGACTGTATGCCAATTAGGTTCGTTTCGGAGTATGCTGGTGTATTAGCTCCATACTTGTCAATCACATACAACCGTTCTCTCGACGAAATATCCGTACCCAAAGACTGGAAAGTTGCACGGGTCACACCAATATTCAAGAAAGGTAGTAGGAGTAATCCGCTAAATTAGAGGCCCCTATCAGTATCCTGGATATGCAGCAGGATTTTGGAACATGTGTTGTGTTCGAACATTATGAATTACCTCGAAGAAAACGGTCTATTGACACACAGTCAACATGGATTTAGAAAACATCGTTCTTGTCAGACACAACTAGCTCTTAATTCGCGTGAAGTCTTGAGTGCTACTGACAAGGGATTACAGATCGATTCGGTACTTCAGGATTTCCAGAAGGCTTATTTGACACTGTACCACACAAGCGGCTCGTAGTGCAATTGCATGCTCATGGAATATCGTCTCAGTTACGTGGCTGGATTTGCGATTTCCTGTCAGAGAGGTCAGAGTCCGTAGTAACTGACGGAAAGTCATCGAGTAAAACGGAAGTGCTTTCTGGCGTTCCCTAAGGTAGTGTTATAGGTCCTTTGCTGTTCCTTATCTATATAGACGATGTGGGAGACAATCAGAGCAGCCGTCTTCCGTTGTTTGCCGATGACTCTGTCGTTTATCGACTAATAAAGTCATCAGAAGATCAAAACAAATTGAAAAACGATTTAGAAAAGATATCCGAATTGTGCGAAAATCGGCAATTTACCCTAAATAACGGAAATTGAGAGTTCGTCCACTTGAGTGCTAAAAGGAACTCGTTAAACTTCGGTTACACGATAAATTAGTCTAATCTAAAAGCCGTAAATTTAACTAAATACATACGAGTTACAATTACGAGCAACTTAAATTGGAAGGAACACACAGAAAACGTTGTGGGGGAAGGCTAGGGAAAGACTGTGTTTCATTGGCAGGACACTTGGAAAATGTAACAGATCTACTAAGGAGACTGCCTACATTACGCTTGTCCGTCCTCTTTTTTTGAATACTGCTGGGAGATGTGGGATCCTTACTCGATAGGACTGATGGAATACATCGAAAAAGTTCAAAGGAAAGCAGCACTTTTCGTATTATCGCGAAATAAGGGAGAGAGTGTCACTGAAATGATACAGGATTTGGGCTGGACATCATTAAAAGAAACGCGTTTTTCGCTGCGACGGAATCTTGTCACGAAATTCCATTCACCAACTTTCTCCTCCGAATTCCATATTATTTTGTTGACACCGACCTATATAGGGAGGAACGATCACCACGATAAAATACGGGAAATCAGAGCTCGTACGGAAAGATACAGGCGTTCGTTCTTTCCGAGTGCTATACGAGATTGGGATAATAGAGAAATGTGAAGGTAGTTCGATGAATCCTCTGCCAAGCACTTAAATGTGATTTGCAGACTAGCCATGTGGATGTAGCACCCACATTAATAACTTCACTCTTCCTTTTGCATTTCGTAAGCTGTCGTTGCTAATTTGCTGCACCACAGTAGGTAAGAGTTTTGTATTTCCCGTCTTGCAGTTTGTTATTGGCTTGTTTTATTGGTACAGTCCAGGTCATGAATTTTTATTATTTTCTATATTTTCTATGACCTGATTCAGGCAGTATAGGTCATCCTCAGAGAAGAAAAGTCATGATTATTATTAAGCTTTATGTAAGGCTGTTTTGTTGCTGTCGGTGGATTGCTAGTCTGGACCCTCCGAAGAACGTCGGCATCTTTCACGACCTGGGAGGGCTCTTGTTTTGGGATGGTTGGGGAGGGGGGGGGGGGGGGGAGGGAAAAGAAGAGGCTCCATACAGGTGTAGTACGGAGAAACCGCCTCTAATGTAAATTTTGAAGTCTGACCGTATTTTAACAGCGTTTCATTTCTGTTTTCCAATGTTATAATACAAACTTCAGTTTTCGTCTTTTTTCAATGTCGCTTGGTTCAATAACTCTGAATCTAGTTTCCATTCTGATGAAAGTGCATGTCCTTGTAAATTACGTCAGTTCTCCATCCTTTGATATTTAAATGTTACAAAAACTTCTGGGTTCGGAATCAGTGCAATTGTAGGGGAACTATTTAGAAATTCTCTTTCCACATTCAAAGCGAATTCCATAGAACTTCAGGTTGACTTCATTGAGGAACCTCTTGAAATCGTTAGAAAGCAGTTACTTCCTGAAACAATTACGTGAACAATTAGTTTACCATACATGTTTTGTAATTCGGGGCGTTCATATTTAACTCTGTAAGCAACATAGCCTGCAGTGATCTCTAACAGCTCAACATTTTCCTTCAAATATAGTCAATTTTTCTCCTTCGTTACTCGCTGCAATTCTCAAAAATTTCTCCCATGTCTGAACCAACTTCTACTTCCTTGTTACATTCACTGTGCTGTAGATCGACAATAAGTAAGGCCTGTAGGGAAACCACGGTTTACAGTGGTATTTAGAGTTTCTGCCAATATATTAGCACTTACAGTATGCTAGTCTTTCTTATTCTTGCATATGCTAGTTCATAGGATTTCGCGCGCACTGCGGCCCAAAAATGAAAGACTTAATTCTTTGGGAGACTGTGGTAGACAAAGGGTAGCCACGGAATTTCTTCACTCTTCTTAGTTTGGAAAATTAGCTCTCCAGAATACCGTCTTGATTGCGTCTGCTTTGGTTGGTACAGTTGCTGACCGTGCAGCAAAGCTTTAATTTTTCACTTGAAAAAAAAAAGGTTAACTCCAACAAATCCTTCAATACTCTGGTAATTATTATGCTATTGCTCCTTAACTCAGCCGCCAGGCAGTAATAAAACTTTACGCTGCTGTAAAAAAATCTCATTTTCGTTCGTAAACGCAATTACAGCCCAGTAAATAATGGCAGTTAGGCGCTGGCTCAGTTCACTGTGACGTCATCTGCGCCGCTAGCTACTGCGTACACATCACGTGGTCCCCACCGTGTGACCAAGTAATGGCGGCTGTATCAAGCCAAGGTTGCACACAGGAGCGGAAGAAATTATGAACGGTCTTGTTATGCACGCCTGAAAGTACTATAGCAGTGCTGAGTGTAACACGTGGCGAGGAAGTAATGAACGAGATGTAAACTTCACAATCCTTAGGTGCCGATATACTTGAGAATTCAGATTGGACGCAGCACGTTACAACTTAGTTCAGCCACATTTTCTGTTGGTAATAGATTTAGCTTTTGTTGTTGCTCATCTTATATCCTCCTTTCAAGACTCTGTCCATTCCGTTCAATTGCTCTTCCAAGTCCTTTGCTGTCTCTGACAGAATTACAATGTCATCGGCGAACCTCAAACTTTTTGTTCCTTCTCCATGGATTTTAATATCTACTCCGAGTTTTTCTTTAGTTTCCTTTACTGCTTGCTCAATATACAGATTGAATAACATCGGGGAGAGGCTACAACCCTATTCACTCCCTTCCCAAGCACTGCTTCCCTTTCATACCCCTCGACTCTTATAACTGCCATCTGGTTTTTGTACAAATTTTAAATAGCCTTTCGCTCCCTGAATGGCAATGAGAGAGTTTCTGAAGAAGAGAAATTTCTTCACATCGAGTATAGATTTAAGTGTCAGGAAGTCGTTCCTGAACGTATTTGTATGGAGTGTAGTTATCTATGGAAGTGAAACGTGGACGATATACAGTTTGGGCAAGAAGAGAATAGAAGCTTTTGAAATGTGGTGCTACAGAAGAATGTTGCAGATTAGGTGGGTAAGAAACTTCCTGGCAGAGTAAAACTGTGTGCCGGACCGAGACTCGAACTCGGGACTTTTGCCTTTCGCGGGCAAGTGCTCTACCAAATGAGCTACCCAAGCACGACTCACGTTCCGTCCTCACAGCTTTACTTCCGCCAGTACCTCGTCTCCTACCTTCGAAACTTTACAGAAGCTCTCCTGCTAACCTTGCAGAACTAGCACTCCTGAAAGAAAGGATAGATCACGTAACTAATGAGGAGGTATTGAATAGGATTGGGGAGAAGAGAAGTTGGTGGCACAACTTGAGTAGAAGAAGGGATCTGTTGGTAGGACATGTTCTCAGGTATCAAGGGATCACCAATTTAGTATTGGAGGGCAGCGTGGAGGGTAAAAATCGTAGAGGGACACCAAGAGATGAATACACTAAGCAGATTCAGAAGGATGTAGGCTGTAGTAGGTACTGGGAGATGAAGAAGCTTGCACAGGATAGAGTAGCATGGAGAGCTGCATCAAACCAGTCTCAGGACTGAAGACAACAACAACAACAGTAGAAATAGCATATTTTCATTCAGTAACGTCGTATGGAATAATGTCCTGCGGTTAGTCATCTTTAAAAAAGTAAGTCTTCGTTGGTCAGAAATGTGCTGTAAGGATAATGTGTGGTGGTCAGCGAAGATCATCTTGCAGACATCTTTCTGAGGAGCATTGTGACTACTGCTTTACATTATACTTATTCCCTCGCGAAGTTTGTTGTAAATAATCCATTACAATTCAAAAGGAACAATGGTGGGTTTAATTACAGTACGAGACGGAAGAAAAGACATCCACTGCTCCACATGAAGACTATCTTTAGCAGAAAAAGGGGGACACAAGATGTGGCAAGTAAAATTTCTGATAACTTAGCGAGTTATGTAAAATGTCGAACAGCAAAGTTCAAAGCGAAAACAAGCTGAAAAAGTTTCTCCTTGACAGATCTATCTATTCCATAGAATAATTACTGCAGTGTGTGAAAGGTGGTGGGTCGGAATTGCTAACACGCATCTGTATACGTTAAAAAAAATCTTACGGATGTTAACCATGTAACCATATTTACACGGTCTAAGGCGCTGATTTAGGTTAAGTAGTGCGTAAGCTTTGGGACTGATGACCTTGGCAGTCAAGTCCCACAAGATGTCACACACATTTAAATATTTGAATATATTTTCAACTTGGTCTGCGACGTGAATCTAAATTGCGTGTTTCCCTCCATTAGGACTTACCGTGCAAAATGATGCACGAAACATGAAACTAAGTAACGAAAGCTGTCAGCACACGGGCTGTGCTTCGTCGACGTGTTGCCGAGCGCTCAGGAGCGATGCGACTTGCTGATACGGTAACTTGGGTGTGGCTCAGCGTGTTGTACACGGTTGCAGCGCTCTCCAGAGGCAGTTGTCGGCTGTGTGTGGCTCGCAAATCGCACTGTTTTGTTGACGAGATGGACGGGCGTGAAATTCCCACGGTAGCTCCGCTACATCGCACATTTCCTCCCTGGTCCATATGATAGTCACGTTGTTCTGTCCGTACCATACATCAACAAAAGCATCAGTACCTATGGACACCTTGAAAGGCATGAATGTAAGTACTACGGGGTGTAAAACTTTGCTTCCGACAACGGTAAGTAGCGGTCGAAACGAAACAGATCGTAGAAGTCAGTCAACGTAACCTCATTCTCAGATTAGTCGATTTTTATTCTGCATCCTAAAGTTGTTCTTGACTGAAATGTCAGTTTACGAGGCTAATTCTCGTCCTTTGCGAAATGTCACTGTTTCGTTTCAGTACGAAGGAAACAGCGGCTGAGTCTCATCGAATGCTCTCAATTACCTATGGTAAGGACGCTGTTAGTGAAAGAACGTCTCGTGACCGCTTTCAACGCTCCAAGAAATGTGATTTTAAAGTCGTAGACCGGAATAGAGAATGTTTTCGAAGATACAGAATTGGGAACATCGCTCGCGTCAGACTCGAGAAGAATTGGCACGATTAGTGGGAGTGACACAGGAAGCCATTTCGGAACGTCTCAGGACTCTCGGCATGATTCGGAAAGACGGAACTTGGGGTCCCGTGAGTGCTGAAACCAAGAGACGTTGAACGGCGTTTGCGTGTTTGTGGACAGTTGCTTCAGAGGCACAAACGGAAGCGATTTCTGCATCGCATTGTGACCGGGGACGAAAGACTGGTTCATTACGACAGCCATAAACGCAGAAAATCGTGGTGAAATCCCGCCCGTGCTTCCACGTTGACGGCCAAGCCGAATATTCACGGCTCCGAGACCATGCTCTGCATTTGGTGGGACCAGCTCGGCGTCGTGTGCTGCGAGGCGTTGAAACCGAGTTAAACAACCACAGGTGCTCCTTACCGGGCGCAATTAATGCGTCTGAGCAGAACCTTAAAAGACAAACGGCCGCAGTACAGCGAGAGGCAGGATAAAGTGATTTTGCTGCACGACAACGCTCGACCCCCCGTTGTGCAAAAAGAGGTCAAAACGTACTTGGAAACGTTAAAATGTGAATTCCTACCCCGCCCGCCGTATTGTCCAGACACTGCTCCCTCTGACTATCACCTGTTTACAACAATGGCGCAAGGCCTGGCTGACCAACACTTCCGATCTCATGAAGAAGTCACATAATGGATCAATTCGCGGATCGCTTCAAAAGACGAACAATTATTTCGACGCGAGATCCCTACACTGCCTGAAAGATGGGAGATAGTAGTGGCCAGCGACGGAAAATACTTTGAATGATACATGTGTAACCAATTTGTCTCATTAAAGCCTCAAATGTTGGGGAAAATCGGCGGAAGCAAAGCTGTACAACTTGTATATTCGGTCAATAATGGCGTCGGCTTATAAACGTTGCATTACAGAATAGTCATGCAAATTTGCAGTAGTCCTCCACATAGGATAAAAATTACTTCCGCCTACTCACATTTTTGTAAAACGTTGACCCGATTCTTACTCGATCGCTGTTGCAGCTCAGTAACAGAATATTTACAACACGTGAAATATAAAACTCGAAACAGGAAAGTACAAACTACCTTACTGCAATTAGTGGACGCTTTTCTATAGACTAAGCCAATCAAATAAACCGCACTTAACACTTACATAACATCACATATTGTAGAATATACTTTTATTACGTTAATAACAGAATTACTGAACCGCTACTAGAAAAACGCGAGAGGGAGTAAAAATAAATTGGATGTAGTGGAAAACGACCTTGTCACGTAATCTCATCCGTCTCCATTCATTACGCTACGCTGAACTTCTGTTACGTGTGACCTCGTCCCTCTGAAAACTGTAATCGTAAATACGTTATTAACTGCCGTTTAAGTATAACAAATCTCACTAACAAATGTGTTTCTCGTGAATCTTCAATGTTCGTTTGCGTTGAAGCGGTATACTTTCAGCCGGCCCTGTGGCCGATCGCTTCTAGGCGCTTCATTCTGGAACCGCGCGACCGCTACTGTCGCAGGTTCGAATCCTGCCTCGGGCATGCATGGGTGTGTTGTCCTTAGTTAGGTTTAAGTAGTTCTAAGCTCTAGGGGACTGATGACCTCAGATGTTGAGTCCCATAGTGCTCAGAGCCATTTAAACCATTTGCTAATCTTTGATCATATGTAAGTTTCGATTAGAAAATTCTCTTACCACCAATACGACATTTCCTGTAGTTTAATCACAACAAACAGTATCAATGACTGGCATATTTTTAGAGAGAGAATTCTGCCGTTACTTTGATACGGGTTATATCCATACATCTACATTTGCACTTTGCAAACTACGGTGAGGTGCATGGCAGAGGGCACATCTCTCTATACCAGGGTCTCTCCTTAGTAGGCATGTTACATTTTCTAAGTGTCCTGCTAATGAAACGCAGTTTTTGCTTAACCTTCCCCGCAACATTTTCTGTGTGTTCGTTCCAATATAAGCTGTTCGTAATTGTACTTCGTAGGTATTTAGTTGAATTTAGATTTGACTGATCTATCGTGTAACCGAAGTGTAACGGATTCCTTTTAGCACTCAAGTGGATGGCTTCTCACTTTTCGTTATTTAGGGTCAACTGAAATTTTCGCACCATTCATATACCTTTTGTAAATCGTTTTGCAATTTATTTTGATCTTCTGATGACTTTATTAGTCGATAAACGACAGCGTCATCTGCAAACAACCGACGACAGCTGCTCAGATAGTCTCCCAAATCGTTTATATAGACAAGGAACAGCAAAGGGTCTACAACACTACCTTGGGGAACGGCAGACATCACTTCCGTCTTACTGCATGATTTTCCGTCAATTGTTACAAGTCTGACCTCCGACATGGAGTCACAAACAGTCACATAACTGAGACGATATTCCATAAGCACGCAATTTCACTACAAGCCGCTTGTGTGGTACAGTGTCAAAAGCCTTCCGGAAGTCCAGAAACCCCTTGTCAGTAGCACCCAGCACAACCTGCGAGTAAAGAGCTGGTTGTGTTTCACAAGGAGGATGTTTTCTAAACCCATGTTGACTCTGTGTCAGCGGACAGTTTCCTAGATAATCCATAATGTTCGAACACAGAATATGTTCCAGAAGCCTGCTGCACACCGACGTTAGTGATTTGGGGCTGTAATTTAGTTTATTACTGCTATTACCTTTTTTTTTTATATTGGTGTGACCTGCGCAATTTTTCCAGTCTTTGGGTACAGATCTTTCGTCGAGCGAACGGTCGTATATGATTGTCAAGTACGGAGCTAAAGCATCACCATACTCTGAAAGGAACCTAATTGGTATACAGTCTGGACCAGAAGACTTGCTTTTATTAAGTGATTAAAGTTGCTTTACTGCTCCGAGGAAATTTAGGTCTACTTTACTCATGTTGGCAGCTGTTCTTGATTCGAATTTTGGAATGTTTACTTCGTGTTCTTTTGTGAAGGTATTTCGGAAGTCTGTGTTTAGTAACTCTGCTTTGGCAGCACTGTCTTCGATAGTACCTCCATTGCCGTGGCGGAATTAGTACAGTGTGCTACGGGACCCCCACAGCCTTGAGCAGTATTCTACAAACGGTTCCACGAGCGATTTGTAAGTCTTACACAGATTACACTCCGGCAGTATTCCACCAATAAACCGGATTCTGCCATCTACGACGTAACTCAGCGGAATATAAAACTGACCAAATACTGCGCCCCAAAGCAACCATTGTGCATTTTGAAGGTGATCGCTTTTTAGTCGTCTCTGGTTTTGCGGCAACATATGCCGGATGCCCTGTAGTTGAGCCTCAGAACGTCGCAAACAAACAAACAACGTGTGTGTGTGTGTGTGTGTGTGTGTGTGTGTGTGTGTGTGTGTGTGTGTGTGTGTGTGTGTGTGTGTATCAGTGACAGCTTAGGCCCCGGCAGATAGTGACCACGGATAAGTCCTGTAGATAAACCAGTCTGATAATAAATAGCTCGCTGATCTCTCTTGAGAGATGCGGTGTCGCTGCGACGAGTGGTAAACACCAGCTGCCGTGTGTTTACTTTGGACGGCCGCTATCTGCCTCTGTTACCTCACCCACAATCCGTCTCTGGCGCTCTAGCGGGCATTCAGTGCTTATCAGATAAAATGTGCCGTGATGTTTAGCAATCAAACGTTTCGCTGTCCAACGCCCCGCTCGGTTAAGATCCTTATTATGTTGTTAATTTACAGGTTAGGTTCGTCTGTGCGCAACTCTGAAAACAAAACAAAAAAAAATCGTGACACATGGATTTGGCTTTATCTTTTGGAAGGCAACATTGGTGGCCAGAAGTGTACGGATATTTGCTTATAAAATATTTTTCTTTGTGTATTAGACCCTGTATTTCCTGGTTGCAAGCATACCTGCCGTATTCTACCTTTCTATAACGTAGCGAAAGCCCAAATTTTTACTTAAAATCTGCGTAGCTGCTGCTCTTCAGTTATACTCGCGTTGTTGGTGTTTAAAGCTGATGTTTGGCTACCAGTCGTTCGAAATGTCACTAGTACTGCAGTGAGAGTATGGAAAACATGCGGTTCTCACATGAAGGTTGGTAACATAAGCAATTTTTCAGGCGTAGTGGAGGGTAAATGTATCAATTTGAAGTAACGGTTCCTGCATTGTAAACGACGGAGTCGAAAGTTACGAGCGAAAATCGTTCTGATACCTCTGACACTGGACTGCATGTACACCTACTGTTGTTGCTAAGATTGTAGGGCAGGCAACTTTCAGAGGTGGTAGTGTGGGCCAAAACAACGAAAGAAGTCTAGTAAAAAGAAGTCTCTAAAGCATAAGAGTTAAGAGCACTTTTTCATCTTCGATAACCGAGCGATGTAGCGGAGTCCTTAGCACAATAGATTCGCATCCGAGAGGTCGACTGTTCTAAACCTCCTCCGGCCATCTTTATTTAGGTTTTCCGCAATTTCGCTGAGTCGCGTCAGGCAAATGCTGGGGTGGTTCCTTATGAAGGACACAGCCGATTTCCTTCCCTAATCTGATGAGACTGATGACCTTGATGTTTGGTCCCCTCTCCCCACCCAAATCATCCAGCAAGCTATCATCCATACTGCAAAATACATCTTTCTTATTTCAGTGTCTTTTTTTTCTTTCCGTGTCTTTCTTTTGTATCTTCTGGTGGTGGTGTCTTTCTTTTCTTTTGTATCTTCTGGTGGTGGTGTCTTTCTTTTCTTTTGTATCTTCTGGTGGTGGTGTCTTTCTTTTCTTTTGTATCTTCTGGTGGTGGTGTCTTTCTTTTCTTTTGTATCTTCTTGTGGTGGTTTCTTTCTTTTCTTTTGTATCTTCTGGTGGTGGTGTCTTCCTTTTCTTTTGTATCTTCTGGTGGTGGTGTCTTTCTTTTCTTCCTGTCTTCTGGTGGTGGTGTCTTTCTTTTCTTCCTGTCTTCTGGTGGTGGTGTCTCTCTTTTCTTCCTGTCTTCTGGTGGTGGTGTCTCTCTTTTCTTCCTGTCTTCTGGTGGTGGTGTCTCTCTTTTCTTCCTTTCTTCTGGTGGTGGTGTCTCTCTTTTCTTCCTTTCTTCTGGTGGTGGTGTCTCTCTTTTCTTCCTTTCGTCTGGTGGTGGTGTCTCTCTTTTCTTCCTTTCGTCTGGTGGTGGTGTCTCTCTTTTCTTCCTTTCGTCTGGTGGTGGTGTCTCTCTTTTCTTCCTTTCGTCTGGTGGTGGTGTCTCTCTTTTCTTCCTGTCTTATGGTGGTGGTGTCTCTCTTTTCTTCCTGTCTTATGGTGGTGGTGTCTTTCTTTTCTTCCTGTCTTCTGGTGGTGGTGTCTTTCTTTTCTTCCTGTCTTCTGGTGGTGGTGTCTTTCTTTTCTTCCTGTCTTCTGGTGGTGGTGTCTTTCTTTTCTTCCTGTCTTTTGGTGGTGGTGTCTTTCTTTTCTTCCTGTCTTCTGGTGGTGGTGTCTTTCTTTTCTTCCTGTCTTCTGGTGGTGGTGTCTTTCTTTTCTTTTGTATCTTCTGGTGGTGGTGTCTTTCTTTTCTTTCGTATCTTCTGGTGGTGGTGTCTTTCTTTTCTTCCTGTCTTCTGGTGGTGGTGTCTTTCTTTTCTTCCTGTCTTCTGGTGGTGGTGTCTTTCTTTTCTTCCTGTCTTCTGGTGGTGGTGTCTTTCTTTTCGTCCTGTCTTCTGGTGGTGGTGTCTCTCTTTTCTTCCTTTCTTCCTGGTGGTGGTGTCTCTCTCTTTTCTTCCTTTCTTCCTGGTGGTGGTGTCTCTCTCTTTTCTTCCTTTCTTCTGGTGGTGGTCTCTCTCTTTTCTTCCTTTCTTCTGGTGGTGGTCTCTCTCTCTCTCTCTCTCTCTCTCTCTCTCTCTCTCTCTCTCTCTCTCTCTCTCTCTCTCTCCTGGTGGTGGTGTGTGTCTCTCTTTCTTTCCTTTTCTCTGTTGGTGGTGTGTCTCTCTTTCCTTTCCTTTTCTCTGGTGGTGGTGTGTCTCTCTTTCCTTTCCTTTTCTCTGGTGGTGGTGTGACCTCTCTTTTCTTTCCTTTTCTCTGGTGGTGGTGTGACCTCTCTTTTCTTTCCTTTTCTCTGGTGGTGGTGTGACCTCTCTTTTCTTTCTTTTTCTCTGGTGGTGGTGTGACCTCTCTTTTCTTTCTTTTTCTCTGGTGGTGGTGTGACCTCTCTTTTCTTTCCTTTTCTCTGGTGGTGGTGGTGTGTCTTTCTCTTTTTTTCCTTTTCTCTGGTGGTGGTGTCTCTTTTTTTCCTCTTCTCTGGTGGTGGTGGCTCTTTTTTTTTCCTTTTCTCTGGTGGTGGTCTCTCTTTTTTTTTCCTTTTCTCTGGTGGTGGTCTCTCTTTTTTTTTCCTTTTCTCTGGTGGTGGTGGCTGTCTTTTTTTTTCCTTTTCTCTGGTGGTGGTGGCTGTCTTTTTTTTTCCTTTTCTCTGGTGGTGGTGGCTGTCTTTTTTTTTCCTTTTCTCTGGTGGTGGTGGCTCTCTTTTTTTTTCCTTTTCTCTGGTGGTGGTGGCTCTCTTTTTTTTCCTTTTCTCTGGTGGTGGTGGCTCTCTTTTTTTTCCTTTTCTCTGGTGGTGGTGTCTTTCTATATTCTCTTCTTTCGGTGTTCAGACATAATGACCTTTCTAGACTCTGAGAAGCTCATCTGCAGAAACTAGCATGGTTTTTGGGAAACTGTGGTCATGCAAGACACAGGCGTATCGAGGCCATCATTACGGCCAGAGGTGGTTGTACTGATTTCTCAGAATCAATGCACCCAAATTGTGTGAAAGTGTAATCACACATCAGTTTCAGTATAATATTGTTGTCCAATGAATACTCATTTATAATCTGCATTTCTTCTTGGTGTAGCAATTTTAATGGCCAGTAGCGTAAAATATTCAGTTAAGGACCTCCATGTGCCTATAGCGTATTTTACAGACCTTTCTCCACGTCCATGGTTTGAGCTGTCTTCCCTTCCGCCGATTGCGCTCAACGTGTAGACCTTTTTTTACTGCTTTTTTTATCTTTGTGTACAACGGTTCTGACGTGGGTGCGTACGAAGTAAGTTGCTTTTGCGCAAAGAAAAAAAGACCATAGCCAAGGTTTTGTATACAAAGCAGGGAATCGTGAAACTCTTGGCAATTGCTTTTGCGAAATTGATGTCTGAAATACTCCTCCGTGATACACAAAACGTTGACATTGAGTCAGTAATTAAATCACTGAAGATTGAGGACTCTTATGAATATGATGGAGTGTCTAGCAGAATATTAAAGTTCTGTGCTGCACATGTTAGCTCTGTACTGAGCCACATTTGTAATTTTTCATTTAGGAATAGTTTCCTGAACGATTAAAATACTAAGTAGTAAAGCTGCTTTAAAAAAGTGATAAAGGGTTAATATAGGCAATTTTAGTCATTTTTCTATGCCATCAGTGTTAGCGAAAGTTATGGAAAAGTTGTGTATGTAACGATAGTTGATCATTTTGTATCACACGATTTGCTATCAAATTACAATTCCGCCTTAGAAGTCGTTTAACAGCTGAAAACGCTGTATTCTCTTTTCTCTGTGAGGTACTGGATGGGTTAAAGAAAAGTTTTCGAACAGAAGGCATATTTTTTTTATTGTGCTAAGGCGTTTTACTGTGTTGATCAGAAAATATTGCTCCAGAAGTTGGACCATTACGGAATGTGGGGAGTAGCTCAGAATTCTTTCGCCTCCTACTTCGACAGACAGCAAAAGGTCATTATTGACAGTGTTCAGAATGTCTGTGATGTGGGCTCTAATTTGGGTACGGTCAAATGGGGTGGGCCCCAGGGGTCAGTGTTAAGGCCACTCCTGTTATTTATATAAATGATACGCCATCTAATAGTACGGGTAACTCTAAAATATTTCTGACTGCCGATGACACTAGCTTGGTAGTAAAGGATGTAGTGTGCAACATTGGCTAAGGTTTCAAATAGGTCAGTTCATGACGTAAGTTCATGGCTTGTAGAGAATAAATTAACGCTAAATCACAATAAGTCTCAGTTTTTACAGTTAAACAGTTGTTGTCTTCAGTCCTGAGACTGGTTTGATGCAGCTTTCCATGCTACTCTATCCTGTGCAAGCTTCTTCATCTCCCAGTACCTACTGCAACCTACGTCCTTCTGAATCTGCTTAGTGTAGTCATCTCTTGGTCTCCCTCTACGATTTTTACCCTCCACGCTGCCCTCCAATGCTAAATTTGTGATCCCTTGATGCCTCAGAACATACCCTACCAACCGATCCCTTCTTCTGGTCAAGTTGTCCCACAAACTTCTCTTCTCCCCAATCCTATTCAATACCTCCTCATTAGTTATGTGATCTACCAATCTAATCTTCAGCATTCTTCTGCAGCAACACATTTCAAAAGCTTCTATTCTCTTCTCTTCGTGTCCAAACTATTTATCGTCCATGTTTCACTTCCATATATGGCTACACTCGATACAAATAATTGCAGAAATGACTTCCTGACACTTAAATCTATACTCGATGTTAACAAATATCTCTTCTTCAGAAACGCTTTCCTTGCCATTGCCAGTCTACATTTTATATCCTCTCTACTTCGACCATCATGAGTTATTTTGCTCCCCAAATAGCAAAACTCCTTTACTACTTTAAGTGTCTCATTTCGTAATCTAATTCCCTCAGCATCACCCGACATAATTTGACTACATTCCACTATTCTCGTTTTGCTTTTGTTGATGTTTATCTTATATCTTCCTTTCAAGACACTCTCCATTCCGTTCAATTGCTCTTCCAAGTCCATTGTCTCTGACAGAATTACAATGTCATCGGCAAACCTCAAAGTTTTTATTTCTTCTCCATGGATTTTAATACCTACTCCGAATTTTCCTTTTGTCTCCTTTACTGCTTGCTCAATATACAGATGGAATAACATCAGGGAGAGGCTGCAACCCTGTCTGACTCCCTTCCCAACCACTGCTTCCCTTTCATTTCCCTCGACTCTTATAACTGCCATCTGGTTTCTGAACAAATTGTAAATAGCCTTTCGCTCCCTGTATTTTACCCCTGCCACCTTCAGAATTTGAAAGAGAGTATTCCAGTCAACATTGTCAAATGCTTTTTCTAAGTCTACAAATGCTAGAAACGTAGGTTTGCCTTTCCTTAATCTTTCTTCTAAGATAACTCGTAAGGTCAGTATTGCCTCACGTGCTCCAATGTTTCTACGGAATCCAAACTGATCTTCCCAGAGGTCGGCTTCTACTAGTTTTTCCATTCGTCTGTAAAGAATTCGCGTTAGTATTTTGCAGCTGTTACTTATTAAACTGATAGTTCGGTAATTTTCACATCTGTCAACACCTGCTTTCTTTGGGATTGGAATTATTATATTCTTCTTGAAGTCTGAGGGTATTTCGCCTGTCTCATACATCTTGCTCACCAGATGGTAGAGTTTTGTCATGACTGGCTCTCCCAAGGCCGTCAGTAGTTCTAATGGAATGTTGTCTACTCCGGGGGCCTTGTTTCGACTCAGGTCGTTCAGTGCTCTGTGAAACTCTTCACGCAATATCATACCTCCCATTTCGTCTTCATCTACATCCTCTTCCATTTCCATAATATTGTCCCCAAGTACATCGCCCTTGTATAGACCCTCTATATACTCCTTCCACCTTTCTGCTTTCCCTTCTTTGCTTAGAACTGGGTTTTCATCTGAGCTCTTGATATTCATACGAGTGGTTCTCTTTTCTCCAAAGGTCTCTTTAATTTTCCTGTAGGCAGTATCTATCTTACCCCTAGTGAGATAAGCCTCTACATCCTAACATTTGTCCTCTAGCCATCCCTGCTTACCCATTTTGCACTTCCTGTCGATCTCATTTTTGAGACGTTTGTATTCCTTTTTGCCTGCTTCATTTACTGCATTTTTATATTTTCTCCTTTCATCAATTAAATTCAATATTTCTTCTGTTACCCAAGGATTTCTACTAGCCCTCGTCTTTTTACCTACTTGATCTTCTGCTGCCTTCACTACTTCATCCCTCAGAGCTTCCCATTCTTCTTCTACTGTATTTCTTTCCCCTATTTCTGTCAATTGTTCCCTTATGCTCTCCCTGAAACTCTGTACAACCTCTGGTTCTTTCAGTTTTAATCTACAGGTCATAACCTATAGATTGTGGTCAGAGTCCACATCTGCCCCTGGAAATGTCTTACAATTTAAAACCTGGTTCCTAAATCTCTGCCTTACCATTATATAATCTATCTGATAGCTTTTAGTATCTCCAGGATTCTTCCATGTATACAGCCTTCTTTTATGATTCTTGAACCAAGTGTTAGCTATGATTAAGTTGTGCTCTGTGCAAAATTCTACTAGGCGGCATCCTCTTTCATTTCTTAGCCCCAATCCATATTCACCTACTACGTTTCCTTCTCTCCCTTTTCCTACACTCGAATTCCAGTCACCCATGACTATTAAATTTTCGTCTCCCTTCACTATCTGAATAATTTCTTTTATTTGATCATACATTTCTTAAATTTCTTCCTCATCTGCAGAGCTAGTTGGCAGATAAACTTGTACTACTGTAGTAGGTGTGAGCTTCGTGTCTATCTTGGCCACAATAATGCGTTCACTATGCTGTTTGTAGTAGCTTACCCGCATTCCTACTTTCCTATTCATTATTAAACCTACTCCTGCATTACCCCTATTTGATTTTTGTTTGTAACCCTGTAGTCACCTGACCAGAAGTCTTGTTCCTCCTGCCACCGAACTTCACTGATTCCCACTATATCTAACTTTAACCTATCCATTTCCCTTTTTAAATTTTCTAACCTACCTGCCCGATTAAGGGATCTGACATTCCACGCTCCGATCCGTAGAACGCCAGTTTTCTTTCTCCTGATAACGACATCCTCCTGAGTAGTCCCCGCCCGGAGATCCGAATTGGAGGAATATTTTACCGGAGAGGACGCCATCATCATTTAATCATACAGTAAAGCTGCATGCCCTCGGGAAAAATTACGGCCGTAGTTTCCCCTTGCTTTCAGCCGTTCGCAGTACCAGCACAGTAAGGCCATTTTGGTTATTCTTACAAGGCCAGATCAGTCAATCATCCAGACTGTTGCCCCTGCAACTACTGAAAAGGCTGCTGCCCCTCTTCAGGAACCACACGTTTGTCTGGCCTCTCAACAGATACCCCTCCGTCGTGGTTGTACCTACGGTACGGCCATCTGTATCGCTGAGACACGCAAGCCTCCCCACCAACGGCAAGGTCCATGGTTAATTGGGGGGGGGGGGGGGGGTAGAAGGGGCATATGATTAGTGAAACTGAACATTTTAAATTTCTGTGTGTTCATACAGATAGTAAACTGTTGTGGAAAGCCCACGTTCAGGATCTCGTTGAAAGAGTTAATGCTGCCACTTTTACTATTCCAATCTTTTGAACTATCACGTCAGATACCGTTCGAATAGTAGTCTACTTAACTTATTTTCTTTTGCCTTTGACGTATGGTATTATATTATGTTGTGACTCTTCTGATTCTAAAAGGATATTTTTGGCTCAGAAACGGGCGGTTCGGGCAGTAAGTGGCGTTAAGTTCGCGAACCTCTTGTCGAGCAGTGTTCACTAGCCTGGATATATATTACTGTCGTTTCCTGTTAACAATATTAGCTTATTCCCAAGAAGAAGCAACTTTCACCTACTTAGTACTCGGCAGAAATCAAACCTGCATTTGGATCGCAATTCCTTGACTCTTGTGCACAAATGTGTGCAGTATACTTCTGCAACCATTTTTAATAAGCTAGCACAAACATTCAAAAAATCTTAACAATAATCCACGCGCTTTCAAATCGGAACTGAAGAGTTTCCTCATGGGTCACTGCTTGTATTCTGTTCAGAAGTTCCTTGAAAAATTAAGCTGATTCCTTTGTTATATTGTTGATTGTGTTCACTGACGGCTTGATTATTTTCGGGTTTATAAACATTTTATTTTTATCTGTTACTACATTTACGTTGTAATTTCATGCACTGACACGTTCCATGACGTTGGAGAATCGCTCCTCAATTTGGTACTACGGAACTTGGCGTGTAAGTGAATAAATAAATAGACAGCAGTTTTGAATGTCTGTAGCCATTGCCAGTCACGTACAGCGACGTACTATCTTACGTTAGCACCACTAACAAAATGTTACGTAACATTACGAGTTGACTTCAGGAAAGTGTGTTCATTAAGGAAGTATGTTTGCTTAGATGTTCTCTACCTCACGTGTTAATTTGTACGAGTAGTTTCGGAACTCCGTCTGTATTCCTAGCGCTGATAGAGGTGCAATCGGAATTGAAGACGGGAAATGCAGATCGTGGATTCCGGCGGTAGGTGGCTGTGGTACCTTGCAGGGCGTTTTTGGGTGAAAGCAGAGAACGAGGAAAAGCCGGCCTTGTCCGGTGCGCGCGCCCTCCGACTCTGATAACGGAGCTCTCGAGAGCGCCTGTCACGCAGTGTTAACTCGCGGAATGCGTTACTACCTTTGTGACGCAAATGCCGTCCGCTGCCACACACACACAGTATCTGCTCGTACAGCCGAGTGCGTCAGCCGCGCTCAGCTGAGGCTGATAACCCGCGCAGGACACGGGGTCAGCCGGCAGACAGTTGCCAAACAGCTGAGCCAGTCTGCTCTCTCTGCCGTTCCGCGCGCAGCGTCGGCGGACGTGATGCTCCACACGCACGGTGTGTTGCCGAGCCAACTTGAGGCGTATGGCGGAGGCTACGTCTGGTACAACTACGGTGTTCGGTCACACGGATGTGATCACCTGTCAAAAGCTTGAATGAGCACGTTCTGCAGTATCGGCCGCTCCGAGACGGGCAGGGAGGGAGTCGGTGTAGCTCCGGAAAGCTCCGGCTGGGATCTGGACCTGTGCCCCGATCAGCTGTGCGACGTTTCTCGGTTGAGGGTCCGTGGCGCGAAAAGCGCGGTCGTGGTGGTCGCACAGACTGTCTGCTGGTAGTTCGGTGGCCAGGGGAGTACAGTAGAGGCGCCCTGGTGGCCTTACAACCACGCACGAAAACTGTCAGCTGTAATTTTTTTCATAATGTGGGGCCACAGTCGCTACATATTTCTTTGAGATCAGTACCGCCATTACACTGTTTTATTTTTATTTTTTATTCGCAGTGTTACATTTACACGATCATGATTTCGGCTGTGCCATTATCAAGTGTGGCTGGTAGACGCCATCAAACTGGGGAAGAACGAACTCCGTGTAGGGATGGACACAGTCCGCAAGTGTAGACGCCCGTTTATGTTGATACGTAGTGCTCTCAGGAATAACGAGATCACGGTGGCGCGAGTCTATTGTTGTACCGATTCCTGAGCCGGGCAAGGACAAGCACTTGCCCTGCAGTTATCGACCCATCTCGCTTACCAGCTGTGTGTGTAAGGTGATGGAGCGAATTGTTAACTCTCGGTTGGTCTGGCTGCTCGAATCTCGACGCCTACTTAACAAGGTACAATGTGGATTTCGCAGGCGCCGCTCTGCTGTTGACCGTCTGGTTACCCTGTCGACCTCCATTATGAATAACTTCTTGCGGAAGCGCCCGACCGCGGCTGTGTTCTTCGATTTCGAGAAGGCTTACGACACCTGTTGGAGGGCGGGCGTTCTCCGCACCGTGCATACATGGGGCCTTCGCGGTCGCCTCCCCCTTTTTATTCGTTCCTTTTTAATGCATCGACAGTTCAGGGTACGAGTGGGTTCTGTCCTGCCAGACACCTTTCGCCAGGAGAATGGGGTGCCACAGGGCTCCGTTTTGAGCGTCGCTCTCTTCGCCATAGCGATCAATCCGGTAATGGATTGCCTCCCGGATGATGTACCAGGCTCCCTTTTCGTGGACGAGTTTACCACCTATTGCAGCGCGCAACGTACATGTTTCCTGGAGCGCTGTCTTCAGCGTTCTCTTGACCGTCTTTAGCCGGCCGCGGTGGTCTCGCGGTTCTAGGCGCACAGTCCGGAACCGTGCGACTGCTACGGTCGCAGGTTCGAATCCTGCCTCGGGCATGGATGTGTGTGATGTCCTTAGGTTAGTTAGGTTTAAGTAGTTCTAAGTTCTAGGGGACTAATGACCACAGCAGTTGAGTCCCATAGTGCTCAGAGCCATTTGAACCATTTGACCGTCTTTACTCCTCGAGTGTCGCCAATGGCTTCCGTTTTTCTGCCGAGAAAACGGTCTGTATTAACTTCTGGCGCTACAAAGAGTTTCTCCCACCGTCCTTACCACTTGGCCCCGTTGCTCTCCCATTCGTCAAGACAACAAAATTTTTAGGTCTTACATTTGACAGGAAACTTAGTTGGTCTCCATATGTGTCATATTTGGCTGCCCGCTGTACCCGTTCTCTAAATGTCCTCCGTGTTGTCAGTGGTATGTCGTGGGGAGCGGATCGAACGGTCCTACTTCGCCTATATCGGTCGATCGTCCGCTCCAAGCTGGATTGTGGGTGCTTTGTATACTCCTCTGCACGGCCGTCCATCTTACGCCGCCTCAGCTCCATACAACATCGGGGTTTACGGCTTGCGATCGGAGCGTTTTATACTAGTCCCGTCGAGAGTCTTCATGCTGAAGCCGGTGAATTGCCGCTGACCTTCCGGCGCGATATACTGCTTTGTCGTTACGCCTGTCGGCTTCTGTCAATGCCCGACCACCCGTCGTATCGTTCCTTTTTTGACGACTCTCACGACCGTCAATACGGGTTGTATGTCTCTGCCCTGCTACCCCTTGGAGTTCGCTTTCGTCGCCTCCTTCAACACCTTGATTTTTCACTCCCTGCAACCTTTAGAGTGGGCGAGAGCCACACGCCACCTTGGCTCCAGCCTCAGGTTCGCGTACACCTTGACCTACGCTCGCTCCCAAAGGAGGTTACCCCCGGTTCGGTATACCACTCCCGTTTTCTCGAATTTCGTCCGAAGTTCATTAATATGACCTTCATTTGTACGGATGGCTCTAAGACCAATGACGGGGTCGGGTGTTCTTTTATTGTCGGGGCACAGTTTCAAATACCGGCTACATGGCCATTGTTCGGTCTTCACAGCTGAGCTCTTTGCCCTCTACCAGGCTGTTCTTTACGTCTGCCGCCACCGCCATTCTGCTTACGTCATCTGCTCCGATTCTCTGAGCGCCATCCAGAGCCTCAGTGATCCGGTTCACCCTTTCGTGCACCGGATCCAACGCTCCCTTCAGCAGCTGGTGGACGACGGGTCTCCAGTTAGCTTCATGTGGGTTCCTGGCCACGTCGGTATCCCTGGGAACGAAGCTGCAGATGCCGCGGCCAAGGCTGCGGTCCTCCAGCCTCGGACGGCTTCTCGTTGTGTCCCTTCATCAGATTGTAGCAGGGTCATTTGTCGGTGCATTTCATCGCTGTGGCAAGCCGACTGGGCTGCACTTAGGGACAACAAGCTTCGGGCCTTGAAACCTCTTCCCGCAGCTTGGACGTCCTCCTCACGTCCTTCTCGGCGGGAGGAGGTCGTTTTGGCCCGGCTACGAATTGGACACTGCCGGTTCAGCCATCGCCATCTGCTGACGGCAGCGCCGGCGCCGTTCTATGTGGGCAATTGCTGACGGTCCGCCACATTTTAACGTCCTGTCTGAATTTTACTGCGCTGCGTCTTGATCTTGGCCTGCCATGTACTCTGGATGCCATTTTAGCGGATGACCCAGGAGCTGCTGCTCGCGTTCTTCGTTTTATCAACTCGACACTCCTGTCGAAGGACGTTTGATTATGCTGTAGTTTTTTAATCCTATGCCTATTAATACGTCTTTTATAGTGTTGTCCCTTTTAGTTGCTGTTCTAACCTTGTGCCTCGCGGTACATTCCTAACTTAGTCAGGGCGCTAATGACCAATGCAGTTGTGCGCCCTAAAGCCACAAAAAAAGGATATATCTCTCTGTTTCGGCGTTATAACGACTGCACTCCTTTTCCCCGTCTCCCTCGACACGTTTTATGTACCCTCCACTTTGTGCTGACAACGGGTCTGCGAGTGGTTATTGCATACCGACGTTGCACATAGGCGCTGCTCATACTAATCCGACTGCCCCGTGTATCATACCAAGACTGGTGGCTTTAGCTGTTAAAATCAATGCTCGGTTAGAGGTGTGGAGAAGAGAAACTGTAAATGTCGGCTCCTATGCGCATAGTGCGTGCTGCAAAGGCAGACACTGGGCTTTCTTGCCTTTCAGTGGCGTCAATTAAATGTTGGTTTCAGACTTCGCAACACGGCAGATATTGCGCTGTGCGCGGTCTCTACCTACGTGCCTGTGGGATGACGTGCAGAATGTCGGCAACTGAAGTTCGGCCACGGCCAGGACATGGCAGATACCGTATAACCTGACTTCCCATAAACTTTTGCCAGTACAAGAGGGGTCCAAATTAACGAGCACTTGTCTCGATCGTTTCTGAAAAAAGAAAAGGAAAAAAAAACGGCGCGCAAAGTTTTCGAGAGTTTGGTACCTTTTTGCGCGTGATTTTCTGAAGGGAAATGGTGGCTCAGTGGTTACCGTAATACCTTGTTAATTTCGGCACCGTATTCGAAACCCGATTAATACTTCGTTTCATTTTTTTCCATTTATATAGCCATACCTGTACAGAAGTACCACACGAATGTTTTCCGGTGTATATTGATACAACCGTTAACCTTATTCGTCCACTAATTGAAGAAACTGTATTTCCCACCCTTTTAGTGATGCAATCACATAAAAGTGTAAGGAGAACGTATTACTACTATGCCAAATTGTTGTTGTTGTTGTCTTCAGTCCTGAGACTGGTTTGATGCAGCTCTCCATGCTACTCTATCCTGTGCAAGCTGCTTCATCTCCCAGTACCTACTGCAACCTACATCCTTCTGAATCTGCTTAGTGTACTCATCTCTCGGTCTCCCTCTACGATTTTTACCCTCCACGCTGCCCTCCAATGCTAAATTTGTGATCCCTTGATGCCTCAAAACATGTCCTACCAACCGATCCCTTCTTCTAGTCAAGTTGTGCCACAAACTTCTCTTCTCCCCAATCCTATTCAATACCTCCTCATTAGTTACGTGATCTATCCACCTTATCTTCAGTATTCTTCTGTAGCACCACATTTCGAAACCTTCTATTCTCTTCTTGTCCAAACTAGTAATCGTCCATGTTTCACTTCCATACATGGCTACACTCCAAACAAATACTTTCAGAAACGACTTCCTGATACATAAATCTATATTCGATGTTAACAAATTTCTCTTCTTCAGAAACGCTTTCCTTGCCATTGCCAGTCTACATCTTATATCCTCTCTACTTCGACTATCATCTGTTATTTTACTTCCTAAATAGCAAAACTCCTTTACTACTTTAAGTGTCTCATTTCCTAATCTAATTGCCTCAGCATCACCCGATTTAATTTGACTACATTCCATTATCCTCGTTTTGCTTTTGTTAATGTTCATCTTATATCCTCCTTTCAAGACACTGTCCATTCCGTTCAACTGCTCTTCCAAGTCCTTTGCCGTCTCTGACAGAATTACAATGTCATCGGCGAACCTCAAAGTTTTTACTTCGTCTCCATGAATTTTAATACCTACTCCAAATTTTTCTTTTGTTTCCTTTACTGCTTGCTCAATATACAGATTGAATAACATCGGGGAGAGGCTACAACCCTGTCTCACTCCTTTCCCAACCACTGCTTCCCTTTCATGCCCCTCGACTCTTATGACTGCCATCTGGTTTCTGTACAAATTATAAATAGCCTTTCGCTCCCTGTATTTTACCCCTGCCACCTTTAGAATTTGAAAAAGAGTATTCCAGTCAATTATTTGCTTTATTATTTTGTCCCGTTTGAATTTCATAACTTGTTTTCAGAGCAATGACTTAAAAAAAGACGAGAAAATGATTTGAAATTGTTTTCGGTGAAGTTCGTGTATTGTATCTTCATTCATAATCAATTGCCGCCATATTATTGCCAACGCGTGAAGTCTTCATCGGTGTTGACGACGTTTCTCTCCCGAGTGAGATCCCTGACGAAGAAACGTCCAGTGGCGAACCTGCCCCGAGCATGATGCTCGAGCGTTTCGAATATCTGCGTTTCGATTATTTGTACGATCAGTACCATCCAAGAAAACACATTAGAGCTTCCTGAAGAACAAACATACGAATAAAAAGAATTATTATAAGAATTCTGAAGGTGGCAGGTGTAAATACAGGGAGCGAAAGGCTATTTACAATTTGCACAGAAACCAGATGGCAATTATGAGAGTCGAGGGGCATGAATTGGAAGCAGTGGTTGGGAAGGGAGTGAGACAGGGTTGTAGCCTACCCCCGATGTTACTCAGCCTGTATATTGAGCAAGCAGTGAAGGAAACAAAAGAAAAATTTGGGGTAGGAGTTAAAATCTATGGAGAAATAAAAATTCCGAGGTTTGCCGACGGCATAGTAATTCTATCAGAGACAGCAAGGGAGCTGGAAGAGCAGCCGAACGGAATAGACAAAGGAGGTTATAAGATGGGCATCAACAAAAGTAAAACGAGAATAATTGGAGTGTAGCCATGTATAGAAGTGAAACATGGACGATAAACAGTTTGGACAGGAAGAGAATAGAAGCTTTCGAAATGCGCTGCTACAGAGTAATGCTGAAGATTAGATGGGTAGATCACATGACTAATGAAAAGGAGGAATCGAGGGTCACCAGTTTAGTATTGGAGCGAAGCGTGGAGGGTGAAAATCGTAGAGGGAGACCAAAAGATGAATACACTAAGCAGCTTGAGAAGGATGTAGGTTGCAGTAGGTACTGGGAGATGAAGACGGTTCCACGGGATAGAGTAATATGGAGAGGTGCATCAAACCTGTCTCTGGACTGAGGACAACAACAACAACAACATCATGAAATATCACTATACGAGAATTTAAAAAGATGGTAAGCCCTCAATGTCCACAGATGCATTATATAATAAATGGGTGAGACTTTGTGTGAAATGGAGTTGCAGTTGTACAATTAATGTGAGCTCTCGTATCCCCCAGTTTGATAAGAAACAGTTGTGTATTAACCTTTTACGGACATGGGTAGATACATGAAAATAAAGTAAAATAAAACAATATAATTACTAAAATAATACAAATTAAAAAACAAAAATACAACTGGTATCGGATTTCGAACACTGGGTGCGAAATTAGCAAACTGCGACGCCAGTTACTGTGCCACTATTTCGGCTGAAAACTCGGCGCCACCGTTTCCTCAGAGACAGTGGAGTATGTACGGATAGCCCGAGGCAAGTGCCCGCTTATTCTGGCTGCTCTTCCACTGAAGGCAGTTGCTGGGAATGACACTCGCGTCTGCACCGACCTTGAGGATCGGGTGGTGCGTCGGTCGTCGCCGGAAAAACCTGCGTCGACGTGCGCGTCATTAGCGGCTGCGCACCTCCTTGTTAGCAGCGGAAGTCAACGCCGAGTCGTGACAAGAGAAGCGGCGAGGTCGGTTGCAGCCGTTTGTACTCGGCCACGAATAGCCGTTCACCGTTCAAGAGAGAGAGAGAGAGGAGAACCGACTCTCAAGGCCACACGACGTACAAGTGATAAGTGATCTCAGCCGTTTCGTCTTTAGCAGGCACACTTACGACATGCTGACATAGGCTGTTAGGCCAGACCGCTGCGTTACACTCTATTTTTTCGTCCCAGCCGTCAGTTCCGGCAGTGTAAACAACACGCGATCTAGTGTCAAATGCACTCTAAACCTCCGGTGGCGTCATACTTCCATTCTTTTCTCTATTTTTTCTGATATTTAATTTTCGTTTCGTATACATACGATTCATACACGATTTCGTTATGTTGTTGGGTACTTTGTACAACTGATGATTAAAACCATGTGCAAAGTCATGGTAGTAAAGCAAGAGGCCCACAGGCAACAAATGTATATTACTAAACGGCTGTTTCTTTATTTTTTATTTTTTTTTTAAGGCCAACGAACTAAATGGCTGAAGTTGTAGGCGCTCCCACCTGCAGGTTGACCAAATAACGGCTTTCAGGGGCAAAAAATACTTATCTGTCTCGCGTGTGT